>NC_140587.1:446039636-446268704 GCF_964204655.1 Triturus cristatus | reverse complement strand
GTACATAGATAATGCTATATACTTCAAATAATGATGTCATGGCACTGGTGTTTATTCTCAACAAATACATCCATATACCTACCAATAGGTTTTTCGCCTAATGTTTAAGTTCAGGCTGTCCTTCCCTGCACCTTTTCAAGTGGTGTCCTGATACCTGTACCGGAATAACATGATGTTCAATTTAAGTGTACAGTTATCCATAGATCATGGCTTTAGACATCTACCTATCCCCTACTCCTTCTAAATTAGAAAGGGGTTCAGTACATACCAGTTAGAGCCTGCAATATCTTGTGGCAGCCTGAATCTTGACAACGCTGTCTTCTTTTCTTTAAGCGCTGTCAGCCACACTGTAGGTTTTCTTGGGGGTGTTTTTACTTTTACTCCCAACCTGTGTATTAAAAGTCATATTGGAGGAGGTTTTATTTAGATCCTCGCATAGAAGAATCTTCTTATCGCATTCCCCAGATTTTGCCAAATTTGCTAATTACAAGTATGTCCTCTACTCTCATTGTCACTCATGCTGTTTTAAAGCAGTGCTGAGGTGTACTTTAATATTTCTTTATCAGAGGTAACTAACAGAAACCGTGCCCTGTTCGCTTTGCAGTGCTACAGCGTTAAAAGCGATTGTCACAAGCAGCCCCTCCCTAGAGCACTTGCTTAATGACCCTCCCTAGAGCACTTGCTTAATGCAAGCTGATAGACTAAGGTCTTCAGAAAAGGAGTACCACAACTTTCCCCCTTTCCTAGGATTTCAGTCTTGGAATCCTGCATAGGAGAAAATATTCTCTCCCTCACTCTACATACATTCGAGTGCCCAATGCTTACTCAAGTCTTCTATCCATCTAGTTTGCACCAAAGCGGTCCTTACCTTTAAAAATCGGCGAGCCTGCTAGTCACAACGTCCTGCTTCCACCGCAACTGGTGAATGCAGTCGTTTGTGCAGGCTTTAAATACCCCTAGGCATACTTAATTGGATGCCTATTACCTGCCAAATTGGTATTTAACATTCAATTAAGGTAGCCGTATATCGGCGCCATTTTAGTAGTTTTTTGCATCAATCCTTTAAGGACTACAGGTCCATGGGTTCAATCCCGGGTCCTCCTGTTTGCCGAATTTTAAGCTGGTGACTATTATTATTTCTGATTTATTTATAACACTGTCCCCTTTTCTTTTAATATTGTAAACTTCGGGTTTGAACCACGGGTTCAAACCCGTGGTTCTGTAGTTCGCAAATAAGACTTAAAAACTACCAAAATGGCGGCCGAAAACGATCGAAAATCGGTCTGAACAAACCGGTGTGCCCAGGAGGAAGTTTACAATATTAAAAGAAAAGGGGACAGTGTTATAAATAAATCAGAAATAATAATAGTCACCAGCTTAAAATTCGGCAAACAGGAGGACCCGGGATTGAACCCATGGACCTGTAGTCCTTAAAGGATTGATGCAAAAAACTACTAAAATGGCGCCGATATACGGCTACCTTAATTGAATGTTAAATACCAATTTGGCAGGTAATAGGCATCCAATTAAGTATGCCTAGGGGTATTTAAAGCCTGCACAAACGACTGCATTCACCAGTTGCGGTGGAAGCAGGACGTTGTGACTAGCAGGCTCGCCGATTTTTAAAGGTAAGGACCGCTTTGGTGCAAACTAGATGGATAGAAGACTTGAGTAAGCATTGGGCACTCGAATGTATGTAGAGTGAGGGAGAGAATATTTTCTCCTATGCAGGATTCCAAGACTGAAATCCTAGGAAAGGGGGAAAGTTGTGGTACTCCTTTTCTGAAGACCTTAGTCTATCAGCTTGCATTAAGCAAGTGCTCTAGGGAGGGTCATTAAGCAAGTGCTCTAGGGAGGGGCTGCTTGTGACAATCGCTTTTAACGCTGTAGCACTGCAAAGCGAACAGGGCACGGTTTCTGTTAGTTACCTCTGATAAAGAAATATTAAAGTACACCTCAGCACTGCTTTAAAACAGCATGAGTGACAATGAGAGTAGAGGACATACTTGTAATTAGCAAATTTGGCAAAATCTGGGGAATGCGATAAGAAGATTCTTCTATGCGAGGATCTAAATAAAACCTCCTCCAATATGACTTTTAATACACAGGTTGGGAGTAAAAGTAAAAACACCCCCAAGAAAACCTACAGTGTGGCTGACAGCGCTTAAAGAAAAGAAGACAGCGTTGTCAAGATTCAGGCTGCCACAAGATATTGCAGGCTCTAACTGGTATGTACTGAACCCCTTTCTAATTTAGAAGGAGTAGGGGATAGGTAGATGTCTAAAGCCATGATCTATGGATAACTGTACACTTAAATTGAACATCATGTTATTCCGGTACAGGTATCAGGACACCACTTGAAAAGGTGCAGGGAAGGACAGCCTGAACTTAAACATTAGGCGAAAAACCTATTGGTAGGTATATGGATGTATTTGTTGAGAATAAACACCAGTGCCATGACATCATTATTTGAAGTATATAGCATTATCTATGTACCTTACAGGCACAGCTAAACAATTGAATACAGGCGGTGCATATCGAAAGACGTACCTGCTTTAAGACACCATTGAACATGTGTCAACGTGACTTTTTAAAAGTAAGTGTTTTGCTTAACAGCATGAGAATAGGCTAATAGGCTCAAAAAGTATGGTGAAATAACTCCATGCTCTTTTTGTAGAATTCTATGACTCCACTGACTATGATGCAAGTGGTCTAAAATCACAAAAGTTGAGAGGTGATAAAGTCGTCCTGAACACCCACAGAAGGACTTCAACCCCTACACTTAAAGTAAGGGCAGACAATATGTATAAGTGACACTAACAGCATAGCCCAGAACTAGAATCAACTCTCCATAGGGAAATGGTATTAATTATATGCATTCTCTTTTTTAGAAAGAAGAACAAAACTTTGGTTTTAAATTCTCGTCCGTCCTGAGGAAGGTGCTACTATTGTAACCTATGCACCGAAACGCGTCGACAGTGGGACTTTTTAAAGCATATGAAATGTATTTGTGTAGTATTTAATTTGCAATTTTGAAAGTACATGATTTGAAGTGTGTGTGACTCTGAGATAGATACCGTAATACGGAATTGTTAGATAGCATATATAAGACTGTACCAGAGCACCCAATCAGAGTATATATTGAATGCAATTTTAAAATATGATTTTATTGAACATAAGTGTTTTCCTATGAAAATTAAATTTTGAGAGTAACAAAAAGTATATTCTAGTCTGGAGTAATAATATTTGTCCAGTGTCACAGTCAAAAATCAAAGGTTATTGATCTAAATGTGTAGGCCTCATGGTCACCAACTAAAAGAGTAATACACAGAAAGGAATCTTTTTTTGATAAATATCTGACACCCAGTCCTTTCTGGTCCCTGGGAAACTCTCTTTTTTGAGG
Organism: Triturus cristatus; assembly: GCF_964204655.1. NCBI lineage: Eukaryota > Metazoa > Chordata > Amphibia > Caudata > Salamandridae > Triturus > Triturus cristatus. The sequence continues at coordinate 446,265,301 of NC_140587.1, read as the reverse complement.
GGGAGATTTGAACCTCAGCAAGTAGCCATGCTCTACAATATTCAACACCCATCTGTCGTTTGTAATGGCTTTCCACTCTGTCAGGTGAACGGTGATACTTCCTCCCACCGGAGTGGCGAACGAGAGCGGAGGAAGTAAGATTTCACTGTTTCACAGGCTGTTTGGTAGAGGACTGTTGTTGTTTCGCATTTCCTCTTCCTCTGCCCCGACCCCTTTGCTGAAACTGGGACCTCTGTTGATTCTGGGAGGACCTTTGGGGCGTTTGAACGCGCTGGTGAAAGGCACGTTTGTCGCCCTGGCGAAAACGCTTTCGGAATTCTTTGCGTTTTTCCAGCCCCACAGCCTTCACGGTGTCCAACTCTGCCTTCATCTTGCTCATTTGGTAATCCGCATGAGCACCAAATAATGATGATCCGTTAAAGGGCAGATTGAGAATTCTCTTTTGTGCGTCAGGCTTGAGGCCCGTTAGTCTCAGCCAGGCCGAACGCCGAGAGCAGACGCCCTGCGAGTAGCCATGCGCGGCAAGGTCCGAGGCATCAGCCGCTGCGCTGATGATTTGATTGGCCACCAGTCCGCCTTCTTGTAGGATCTCTGTGAAGTCCCGCCTGTCTTCTCTAGGCAGCTTCTCCGTGAATCTGGCGAGGGAATCCCACAGGGAACGATCATACCGCCCCAGCAGAGCTGAAGCGCTAGCCACCTTCATGTGCGAGGCAGAGGTGTTGCACATTTTCCTGCCGTAGGAATCCATCAGCTTGCTGTCCTTCTCAGGGGGGACAGAAGACGACACTGAGGTCGAGTGGGACTTCATAGCTGCTGCCACGATCACCGAGTCCGCTGGCGGGTCAGCCCTCAAGAACAAAGGATCCTCGGCTGGAGCCTTATACTTCTTCGCTATTCATGACGGAACCGAGCCCGCCGGAGCCGGAGTGAGGAACGTGGCCATAGCTGGGTCCAACAATCCTGGCACCAAAGGGAGCAGAGGTCTGGAGCCGACCGATGATGCAAAGTGTCAAAGATCACTGAAGTGGGTGCCTGAGGGATGTGCAGCGCGATGTTCAATTTCTGCGCCCCTCTACCCAGGACGTCTGTGAAGGTAGCGATGTCGTCCACCGGGGACACTCGCGATGGAGGTGTAGAGGAAAAAGTAAGAGAGTAGTCCCGGACTGAGGACCTTGTGGATGAAGTCCCAGTGGGCGACCTGGTGCGTCTCCTCTTGTGAGAGCGTTCGCTATGGTGAGCCCTAGACCTTGAGCTGCGCTTTGACGGAGATCTTGGACGTCTGTGCGCGGAGCGGCGGTCCCTGGAACGAGACCGACGGGGAGTAGGTGGCCTTGGATCCCTTGGGGGAGACTTACTCCTGCGCGGTGGAGAATACCTGCGGGAGTAGTCCGATCCAGGACTTCGACATGTGCCAGCGCCTACATCCCGCAACCAGCGAGGTGACAGTCCGAACCTCTCTGGAGACTTGAGTGAGCCGGAGATATTTGCACGATGTGCAGTCCCGGAGATGATGACTGCTCTCCTGGAGATCGAGACCTCTCCGCGGGAGCTCCAGCTGTACCCTTCGACGTCGAATTCCTCGACGTCGACGACGTCTGCGTCACCATCGGCAAGCGTGGGGTATGGCGTTCTGGCCTCGACGGCGGTCTCGACGCCGATCGCGGAGACCTCGACGTCGATATCCTCTTCTCCGGCACCCGACGTCGACTGGATGACCTTTCTCGACGTCGACTCCTCGACGTCGACTCTTCGACGTCGTCCTCTCACGCCGTCGACTGGGCGACGTCGACCTCTCACGACGTCGAGTGGGCGACTTCGACCTCTCATGGCGCCGAATTGTGGATCTCGACGTCGACCTTCCTCTCGACGTCGACCTTCTATGTCGCCGAGTGGGGGTATCCCTCGACGGCGACCTGCCCACTCGCGGCGGAACGTACGTCGCCGCATCTCTCGACGCCGACCCCCTCGAGGGTGGCGGAGAGTGTCTCGACGTCGACGGAAGCCTCAACGTCGACGGAGACAGTCCAGACCTCCCCAGACTAGCAGCCTTCGAGCCCGAAGGGCTGCGCCTCGACGCCGACTTACTTTTGCGCGGCCGAGATCGATGGGGAGATGAATCCCTTGACGCCGAAGTTGTCTTCTGCCTTTTCGGCGGCCTCTTCGACGTCGACGACGAATCCCTAGGACTCTTGGTCTTTCTGGAGCCAGGAGAGCTGGTGTGTCGCCGTTTTTGCAATTGTGTAGCTGAAGAAGGTGGTCTTGATGAAGAAGGATCGCCTTCACGACGGCTTCTGCTCTTCTCCAGCTGTGCCTGTAGTCTAATGCGCTCTCTATCCCTCAGAGTGCGCTTGGAGAACTTCTGGCAGTGAGGACACCGGTCAGGATCGTGTTTAGATGGTAAACACGCAATATACACCGAGTGTGCATCTGCCAGTGCCATCTTGTTGCCACAAGAAGGGCATTTTAGAAATAAAGGAGGCATTCTGACTGGAAAAAATTCGAGATTTTACTGGAAACCAGCATAATCAGCCCCCAGAAGCCAGAAAACGTCGAAAAATGCTTGAAAAAGCTGTAATTTCCAAAATTTCAGTCAAAAACTGAAGAGCTCAAGCTCCAGGATCCTCACAGAAGGAGCCGGAAAAAAGAACTGGCCCAACTGCCACCTGTAATGCATCATGGGAGCAGGGGGTCTCATGCAGGTCTCAAAGGCACGGTCCCCCTACTCTAATGCCTTAAAGGCAAGGTGTCAGTTTTCTTTGTTTCTTGATACTCTGCTGCAGCCTACTGGCGAATGCTTACAATTACAAGTTGCTTTATGACAATAAAGCAGTGTTGTGTTATAATTTGCCTGATGCTTCCTTTTTTCCTTACGGGTTAGGGGGCACTACTATGCAAACATATGTAATTTACAGCATTGCCATGTTTTGAACATTTTTAGGCTGCATGTATATGTTTTCACATATGTATATATATATATGTATATATATGTATTTTCTATATGCTCCGGGATCCCGCACATGGGCGGGGATTATTCATAGATTATGACTATTGATGAGTATCCCCTGGATGAGAACCTCACAAACCCCGGAGGACCTGCCTGCCTTCACTTCAAGGACACTATCCCCGAGAACACCGGACGTGTTTAAACTGCAGCTTCTGGTGCCAGCCAGGAACCGCGAATCCAGCACACTCTGCACCCGCCGACCCCGGCCCGAGCTTGAGTGAACCAACACCACGGTGATCCTGACCTGAGATCCGGTGACCCCTGACCTGCCTCAAGCCTCCAGATGACGCCTGCAGCCTCAAACTAGAAAACCCCCCTACTGCGACCAGAGCAGGTAAGAAAATCCTACGCGAAAAGGCACCCCTGCACCCGACGCCCCACGGCCTTGTGTGCCCAAACCAGCGGAGCCTAGCCAACCCACAACATCCAAACTTACCCCTCGAAGTGGTGGTCGTACCCAAAAGGTCTTCATCCCTTCAAACCGGAGGATCTCCATAGAAAACCACAGGGCAACCGATATCGAAACAGCACTCTGCAACCGGCCGCACGAGTGACGCTGAGGGTGCACATTTGGTGCCTACTTGTTTTCCCCTATGCCCTGACCTAAACCCTAGGAGCTTTGCTCCCACAGCAGTGTGGCCTGCTAGCCAGCAGCCACCAACCGGAGACCCCCTACCCTCCATAAGATAACATTGGGCCTCAACACTCTGCACCCGGCCGCCCTAGTGCCGCTGAGGGTGCAACAACAGTGCATCACTGACCCTGGGGGGACCCCGGAGTCTAACCCCAGAACCTTAACTTCCACAGTCATTTACTTGCCTGCAAACCGATAACCTGTTTTTCTTCCATAGAATAACATTTACAATTTTCTTTAAAAAAAATTGACTATGTGTGGAGCTTTGAAAACTTCTTTAAAAATCGTAACCATAACCTAAACGCATTTTCTCAACTGTTTTCAGGAAATGTCTCAGTGCTCAATCTAGGCATCCAGCACTAAGTTAGAAAAAGTATTGTAAAATGTACTTACTTGTGGGAGGGCGGAGCTTGCCGGAGATGGCCGCCTGAGCGGGGAGCTCCGCATTTCAATAAACTACCCTGCTAGAATCCTGAATCTGCCCGGAGACACATCCCCGCAAACCACATGACCGTACGTCTGAGTGGAACCTCTTGACCTTCCTGGTAGGTCCGCCTGCACCCCCGCTTTATGACAGCTACCACTCCCCCTCATAGGGTACGGTAAGTCCCAAGATATGGCCCTTTTTGGGAGAACTTCCGCAGCAGAGGAAAAAACAAAAGAGCCACGGGGAAAAAAACACCCCCCGCTGAAGGCTTGACAAGCAGCCCAAGCAAAGCAGAAGGCCCAATCTCAGGGCCAAGCCTGCGCAACAACTCCAGCAGAACCACACACAATTAACACAAGAGCCGTCCAGCAGCCAACAATGCCAAAGTCCCAAGGAAGGACGTAAACGGCCAGAAAACACACTGCACAGCCTGAACAGCCAGCGTAAGAAGGCCCAGAATCAACTCAACTCAGAAGTCACTGAGGAGGGGACGGAGGAGGAGGATAAGGCGGAGGAGGAGGACGGAGCCCTGCCAAGAGCCTTTGGATGGCGGTGTCGGCCAGGGCATGAACAACAGGCTGCCATCAAACCGAAGGTCGATGAAATGCTCCCGAATATTATCGGGGAATACTCCGTCCCGAAGCCAAGCATGGCAACGGAGAGCGACTGAGGAAGCCATGGCCCGGTCCAGCACCTCCGAGATGTCCAGAGCGGAGAATAAACGCCGCAAGCTCCCGGCCATTTAATGCATGATGCCGTAAGTCCACCAGGCCAGACTCCTGGGACGCTGCAGATCCCAGAGACTCAGCCGAGTGCCACAAACAGGAGGAGGGCCTAGCCAGCACACACAAGGTGTTAAGGACCCGCAGGGCCGCGCTGGTCAAGGCGAACATGTTGCGTCCCCAAGAGTCCAGCTAACGGGCCTCTCGGGACGGCGGAGTCAACAGTGGCAGCAGGGAGGGAACAGCAGTCCGCAAAAGGGGGCTGGCGGCTGAGGGGTGAAGGGAAAGACACGCCAGTCACGCGGCGCCGGGAGGTGCCGGTGCAGAAGATTCTGAGGCACCGGGTCCCCTGAGGCAGGACGCTTCCAAGCACCCGTCAGGGAAGAAAGGAGCGAACCTTCAAAGGGAAGTAAGATTTCCCTCCCACCAGAGCCCTGGTGGAGGACGTCCAACAGATGGTCCGCTGGAAAGTGAGCCACCGGATCACCCATGCGCAGGATGCCCACAGCCGTGGACACCGTGTGAGCGAAGGCCGCACCCACCTCCGTAGGGCCCGCGGTGGAGAAATCAGCTCCTCCGTGGGCGACGGCTGCAAACTAAGGCGGCCGTCCCTGAGGCCAAGCGGGGAGGGCAAGGGCCAGACCTGCCGCTCTTCCGAGGAACACCTCTGCCCCAGGAAGGGCGGGGAGCCACCCTTTGACGCCGGTGAAAAAGACACCACACTGCGACCAGTCTCCAGGGAGGACGACACCAATATGCATGCCTCCGGAGAAGGAGCGTCCGAAGACGAATCCGCAGTACGACCCCTGCGCGGAGCCGTGGAATCCGCTGCCAGAGGTAGGACGTCGTCACCAGACGGTGTCGCCTGACAAGGGACCTCCAAGTCACCCCGCACCGGCGACCAGAGTGGAGACCGGAGCAGAGCTGGAGCAGCACCGGCCCCGGGGCGGCGCCGGAGTGATGCCGACCTGACCCCCGCCGAGGCTGCCACCTGCGCGGGGAACGAGACGGGCCTGGGAAGTGGCACGAAGCCCTCCGCCAGGCGCAGCCCAGAATGAGGCAAAGATCGCTCAGCAACCCATGCGGCGGTGCCAGGGACGATCCAACCTCCGACTTGCCCTCCGACGAGGCAGCCACCTGTGGGGAAGGACGAGAGGGGCCCAGAGAGGGACGAGGGGTCTTGCCTCAATCCGGAGCGGGACGAGGAGGGTCCACCGAACCCTGTGGCGCCGCATGGTCCAGCTGCTGCCGGTGTCTTAGCGGTGTCACCTCGGCTCTTAGACAGGACCACCCTGTCAAAGGACCGAGAGGGGCTCGGGGATGCGACCCAAGCCCCGGGCGACCTCCCGCGACACCACAGGGACTCCTGCGGGAGTTTGCGGTGAGGCAGAGACGCCGTGGTCTGAAGGAGGTGCCCCAGAGGAGTCGCACCCCAACAGTACCACATCCTCCAAGCCTGGATCCGAACCAGTCGGCGCTGCTGATGGCCCTGCGCAGAGCGAGGGATCTGCTGATGCCCCAGGAGGGGAAGGAGGAAGAGACGCCAGCGAGGCCTGCAAAGCCGCCGCATATGTCTCCATTTGGACTCTCGACGCCCCAACACTGGAAAACGGTGGATAGGATGACACGCGGGGCCGCATCACCCGCGGAGAGTCCACACCCCCGGGAGGCCGGAAACCAGCCCCCGGGGACAAGCTGTGACACTTAACCACCGGGGAGCGACGCTCACGTGACATCGGAGAAAGGCGAGGACGACGACCACGGCAGAGTCTGAAGCCGTCCGTCGAAGCAGACCGAGGGGAGGACGTCTACCTGGAGAGACGCGCTGAGAGAAGTTTCATCCGGCGCTCCCGCTGCGACTTTGGCTTCATCTGTTGGCACCGCATACAGTCTGTGGTGCCGTGATCCTCCCCCAAACACCACATACAAATCAGGTGAGGGTCCGTCGCCGACATAAGATGCCCACAAGACGTGCAAGTCTTAAAGCCCGAAGGCATTCGCACACTGTTCCACTAAAAAATGGAAGAAAATCGGGGCCTAACAGGCCTGTAGCAAGGATCGGATACGCGTTGCACGCGGAAAAGGAAACAACTGATGTGGGTGCGACAGGGCGGGTCTTATGTGACCTCGCTGACGTCACGTACGCAGACGACGCCTGGGCGGAGTCACGTGATGTCGCCCGCCCCCAGGGCGCAGGGATGCTGTGGCAAAAAAAGTTTCCGGATCCAGTCTCACGCCTGGGGATAATTCTACGTGAAGGAATCTGCGGCTAGTAGTCTCTATCAGATACAGATGGTAGATACTTAATCACTAGTGCTGTGGGAAGGGTATGGACTTACTAGTTGTTAATATATATGGCCCAAATTATCGATAACCCAACATTTTTTACAATGCTAGCGGACACGGTGGGCAGCTATGGCGAGAGCCACCAACTGTGCGGGGGCGACTTCAATTTAGTACGGAGTACAGCATTGGACAGGTCAGGGGGGGTCGCAGAGGAATATTACTGCTGCAGCCAGAGAGATTGAAGGCGTGCTGATTAGATTTGGTTTGGCTGACGTATGGCGTTTGAAATTCCCGCACTCTGGTGGCTATACACACTATTCTGCTTACCATAACTTAAATACCCGAATCGACTATTGGTTCGCAGCTAGGTCACTTTGTGACAGGGTCCGATCATGTCGGGTACTTCCACGAACACATTCCAACCATTCACCGATTCGATTGGTATTGAACGCGCCTAGCAGACGCATACCCCCATTCATGTGGCGGTTTCCTCCATATTCCCTACTAGATGCAGTTTTTAAGAAGGGCCTAGCTGTGGCTATTGAGACTTTTTTTTAAAAGAATGTGGGTTCTGTAGATGATTACCAAGTTGTCTGGGAGGCATTCAAAGTTTATATCACGGAGATCATTATCTCAAAACACTCAGGGGTCATCCACTCCATACGTAAACGTCTTACTGACTTGGAGAGGAAAATTAAGATTCTTGAGCGACGGTTGCTGACGGACGTAGATAGCCCAGATAGGGGTTACTAGGCGAATATAACTCAGCGGCTGACGATGAGATCAAGCACCTTGGTAAATATGCCACTGCCAGGGCGTATGGCGAGAGCGAGCGACCTGGGTCCGTTTTAGCTTAACTACTCAGGAAACGTAGAGAAACACTGAATACAGTGTGGGTTAGGTCCACTGAGGGCGAGCTTTTAACTGAAGTCACTGATGTGGCTGATAGATTCCAGCAATATTATTCTGAGCTATATGCCTCTAGGAACACTGCGACAGATGAGGAGATCATTGATTATCTGTCATACATAAGACTCCCATGGCTCACTAACACACATAGGGAATTTCTTATGAGGCCCCTAGAGAAGGATGAAATCCTTCTCGCTTTAACTAGCATGAGGACGGGTAGCGCTCCGGGATCAGATGGTCTCACGGTCGCATTCTACAGGGGCTTTCATAGATTTATTGCTCCCGCAGCTGGCCACGCTCTTTGATGATATGTGCATTACGGGGGACATGCCCCCGTCCATGTCCGAGGCAGCGATAGTGGCACTCCTCAAGCCCGGAAAATCCTAGGAGGACTGTGCATCGTATCTTCCTTTGTCTCTGCTTAATGTGGACACGAAGATATTTGCAAGGATCCTCGCAAACAGGCTGGTCCCAATTTTAGCGGCACCGGAACAAGCGGGGTTTGTTCCTGGCAGAAATTTAACTTACAATCTGCGCACGGTATTCGGAGCCTTGCAACATGTCAAGCCGGATACGCCCGCTGTGGCGGTCTTCTTAGATATAGAGAAGGCATTTGACTCTGTAGAGTGGCCGTTCATAAAGTACGTTTTAACTAGGATGGGTGTGAGCCCAGTCTTTTTACAATTGGTTGGTACACTTTACAGCAAACCCACTGCCCGCATAAAAATAGGCAATATTGTGACAGACTCCATTTGCATAACCCGAGGGACGAGGCAGGGCTGCCCATTATCCTCATTGCTTTATGCTTTAGTGGCAGAACCCTTGGCCTGCGAATTGAGGGAATACCATCAAAATCGAGGTATAAGTTTTCCACACTACAAAATTATAGTATCCACGTATGCTGATGATACACTCCTATACATAAGACACCCGGAATCTAATCTATCGGCTGTTCTTCGGGAGGTGGTGCAATTTGGTGGGCTTTCGGGATTGCACGTCAATTGGCCTAAGTCTATTATCTTTCCTCTCACACCGAATACCCCTCGTTTTGAGTTTGACTACCCTCTGCAATGGACGACAGACGCGGTCAGATATTTGGGAATTAAAATACACACTGACTCTGACACGGTATTTAAAGAAAATTATGGGAAGACCTTTAGTAAGCTGGAAGACGATGTTGAGAAGTGGATAAAGCTACCGCTAGGCCTTCTTGGTAGAATATCCATCATGAAAATGGTGGTGCTGCGGCGACTTCTGTTTTTTATTTATTAATATTCCCATGGTGCTGCCCCAAGCTTTTTTTGACCGTCTCATCTCATTGATGATCCGACTGGCGTGGGCAGGTAAGCAGCCGCGTGTGAAGTGAAAGATTTTAGTACTTCCCTATTCCATGGGAGGGCTCGGCGGGCCGGATTTTGATTTATATTATAGGGCTGCACAGTGTTCCCATGCATACTATTGGATGCATGGCTCCACGGATATACCACACCTTCGCATAGAGTCGGAAGTGGCTGCCCCGCTCCCACTCCCTGCTCTGTTGTATCAGGCTGTAGATTGTAGGACTTGTATACTAGATTCTGTGAATGCCACAATGCATGCCTGGCACCATTTATAGCAATTACAGGCTGGCGCTAGCCTATATGTCCCATCAGCATAATTAGACTGGTGTATATGGTTGCCCCCCTGCAAAGAGAAAGGGGTCACACTAGCTACACAGGCATTGGGTATACGTGAGGTGGGGGAGTTGTTTGATGGTGGAGTTGCTAAAAAGTGGGAAGACTTCAATACTGATAAACCGGAACTTACCATATTGACGAGATTCCAATTTCACAGAACACGACATCCATTGAAAGAGCTATTAGGGGGCCGACTACCTAGAACCACCTGAGCTAGTAGCCTTGACGCTCACCATACGGGCGAAATCCCCGAAGCGCATAGTAGCGTCCATTTACAACTCATCCATGTCATATAGAGCTAACCATTACACCAAAGCACGCTTAGAATGGCAAAGGGACTTGAACATAGAAATAGAAGACAGTATGTGGTCCTATTGCTGCTCCAGCACAAAGCGGATCTCACTTAATGGCCGACACGCCTGGTACACTTTAAATACTACACACCGGAGAGGCTACACAGGTACGGTTTACGTGAGAGTGCGACTTGTGATCGATGTAAGGCAGGGTTGGCGGACTTCCTCCATCTGGCTTGGACGTGTCAAGGAATTGGAGCCTTCTGGGGCTTGGTCTTCAAGGAAGTGGGACTGATAAAGAAGCTGTCTCTTGATCCGGACCCGGCGCTGGCACTGTTGGGCTTCTCCAAGCTAATTTCAAAGGGGGTTTGTAGGCTGATAGACATGGGAAGGCTGATGGCTACGCGTAGGGTTGCTATTAACTGGTTTCGCGGCCCTCTCCCTACGCTCGCACAATGGAAGAACGACATGACATTCTGTTCCACGCAGACAGAGATTTTTAGCCAGCTTCTCCCCCCACGTAACAGACCCAAAAACATCTGGGAATTGTACAATACTTACCGGTACACATCTGCTAGTGGCATTAATTGTTTATCCTCACAAGCATGAAGGTAGAGTGTGTGCGACGGAGGGACTCCCTCACTTATCTCTTTGCAAAGGCTGCTCTTGACTTTCTGTGGGTGCTCATCACAATGAGCTGGGTCATTGTCGATCCACCTAAGATGATTAAGCCAGCTAGTGGGACCTATATGTTTGACGTTGTTCATTGGTCTTTTGTAACTTCAATGATTGATGCTGATGGTCATATGCGGAGTACGATAATAATGTATAATGTGGTGCTGAAATGCGGAGTCTCGTTGTTGCAAGTTTTCTGTAACTCAAAAATAAATTAATAACAAAAAAAAAGTTACTTACTTGCAATTATTGAAAAAGCCCATTCATTTGAATGTACTATACCTGCTAAGTGTTGCAAACTGCTTCCTTAACTGTAAACCAAAACCAGTATAATTTCTACAGCAATTTTGAACTGTGCTCACACAAGTAATTTATTTCTGCAAAGTATTTTTATGCTTACCTGTACCAGGCTTGCTTGATTCTAGAAATAAAACAGTATATCTTTTATACAAAAACAATTGGCCTAGAGTTCAATTCTTGAGTGTGTGAATTCATTTGCTGACTGAGTGTGTACATCAAATGCTTAACACTGTCCTCTGATAGTGCCTTAATGCTCGACCAAGCTACCACTTTAGAGAGTGAAGTTCTATCTAACTTTAACCTCTGCCTACCTCTGGGGACTCTTGGACTCTATACACACTGTACCTCACTTTGGTGCAGTATATATAGAGACAGTTTCTCACACATACAGCTCCATCATTGCTTCTGGGACTGAATTAAGTCAACTTGGAGCCGCACAGCGCCACCTACCAGCATGTGGGAGCATTGATGTTTAGGATCTTACGGATACAGTATGGTGCCTATAGATATTCTAAAGGTGAGGAATCTATGGTTAGAGGTATCCATTAGAAAAATATAACTCATGGAGGGGGAAGGGAAGAGAATACATTTTGGAAATTTCCGAACTGAGTCCTCAGCTCAGTTGTGCAACTGGAAAGCAAACTTGAAAGGCTGGAAAACGTCCATCAGGGTCTAAATGTAGGATTTACTGGGGATCAATATTGCAATCGATTCCAAGACTGGAGTTACTCATGAAGCTACTTTGTATATTTCAGGGTCTTTGGAACTAGCCCTGCTGCTAATCGCTGTGGGTTATAGTGCTATTGTCTATGGAGGATTTTGCTCATGAAAAAAAGTGAATTTCATACATCTCATCCCTTTTCCCAAAGCTGCTGCATGGAACAGACACAAATCAATATAACTGTTGTTTTGTGCTACAGAAGTAAGCAGGGTTATAAGGGAAGGAATAGGCTACTTACCAGTATGCATCTGTTCTTGGCATGTAGAGCTGCAGATCTATACACTGTGCATAGATCGCCATCTGGTGTTGGGCCCAGATGTTTGCAGTTTGTTTTTCTTCTTGGACAATGTTTGGAAGTCACGAGTTCGGTGACTCCTCCTTCGGTCCGTACTGCGCATGGGCTTCGGCTCCATCCTCAGATTGTTTTTCGCCAGCAGGGAAAATATGGAGCGTAGTGATAATAGTAAAGAAACCCATGTGTGTTGTATCTAACTAAGATAGACTGGAACGGATACAGGTAGCCGGGGAGGCGGGTGGGCGTATATAGATCTGCAGCTCTACATGCCAAGAACAGATGCATACTGGTAAGTAGCATATTCCGTTCGAGGCATATGAGCTGCAGATTATACACTGTGCATAGATTATATAGCAGTACCCAACCCTAGCGGCGACCACCGGTATCCGTTGCAGTGGTTTGAAACAATGTCTTTAGTACAGCCTGGCCCACACTAGCTTGTTGTTTGGCATGCACATCTACACAGTAATGTTTTGTGAAGGTGTGCGGTGTTGACCATGTGGCTGCTTTTCAGATATCATCTAAGGGTATGTTCCCTAGAAACGCCATAGAAGCCCCTATCTTTCTAGTAGAGTGGGCTTTAGGTGGAACAGATAATGTTCTTTTTGCTTTATGATAGCAAATTTGTATGCACTTTACAATCCACCTAGCTATCCCTGATTTTGAGATGGGGTTGCCTTTATGCGGTGGAGAGAACGAGACAAACAGCTGTTTAGTCTTTCTAAAAGATTGCGTTCTTTGTATATAGTAAAGTAAAGCCCTTTTAACATCAAGTGTATGTAGAGCCCTTTCCGAAACAGATTGAGGTTGCGAGAAAAAAAACGGTAATTCCACCGATTGAGATGGAAGGGGGAAATGACATTGGGCAGAAATTTTGGATTTGTGCGAAGTATCACCTTATTGTGATGCATCTGTAGAAAAGGTTCTTGTGTAGTGAACGCTTGTATTTCACTAACCCTTCTAAGGGAAGTGATAGCTACGAGGAAAGCGGTTTTTCAAGTAAGGAACTGTAGCTCACATTTATGCATTGGTTCGAAAGGCGGTCCCATGAGCCTGGTAAGAACTACGTTTAGCTTCCACAAGGGTGAAGGTGGTGCTCTGGGTGGGATTACTCTTTTAAGGCCTTCCATGAAAGCTTTAATAGCAGGCACTCTGAAAAGTGATAAATGCTGTCTGTTTTGCAGGTAAGCAGCAATCGCTGCTAGGTGTAAACGGATGGATGAGTATGCCAGGTTACACCTTTGTAGATGGAGCAGGTAGCATATGATGTGCTGTATGGATACATCTAAAGGGTTGATTGTATTGTTACGGCAGTAAACAACAAATCTTTTCCACTTTGCGGCATAGCATGCTCGAGTGGTAGGACGTCTGGCTTCCCTGATAATGTTCATGCAATCAGGGGGAAGGTTAAGGTATCCAAATTCTAAGATTTCAGGAGCCAGATCGCCAGGTTGAGCTGAGCTGGGTCCGGGTGCCTGATTTCTCCATGGTTCTGGGTTAGGAGGCATGGGGACAGGTGTAGTTTTTGGTGTGGTACCACTGAGAACTGTAGTAGTGTGGTGTACCACGGCTGCCTGGCCCAAGTTGGAGCTACCAGAATGAGTGTGAGGAAGTGCTGTTGTAGCTTCCTTACCACTAATGGAATTAGCGGGAGAGGTGGAAAGGCGTATGCAAATTTGCCTGACCAGTTCATCCATATCGCATTGCCTTTGGACAATGGGTGTGGGTATCTGGCGGCGAAGCTTGGGCATTTTTTGTTTTCGTGGGTGGCGAAGAGGTCTATTTGAGGATGCCCCCACTTGTGAAAGAATGGGTGAAGAACTTGTGGATGCAGTTCCCATTCGTGCATTTGCTGCGCTTGTCTGCTGAGCAGATCTGCCATGGTGTTTTGTATCCCTGGGACGTGTTGTGCCAGGAGAAAGACTTTTTGTGGGATTGCCCATCTCCATATGCTCTGTGCTAACCGAGAGAGCTGTGGAGAGTGTGTCCCCCCCCTGTTTTTTAATGTAGTACATTGCAGTCATATTGTCTGTGCGAATGAGGACTGCTTTGGCTGAGATTTGTTTCTGAAATGATTTCAGGGCTAGAAAGATCGCCAATAACTCCAGATGGTTTATGTGGAATAACTTTTGTTGTGACGTCCATATACCTGGCACTGTGAGGTGCAATAGATGCGCTCCCCAGCTGGAGAGCGATGCGTCCGTTGTTAGAATTACCTGAGGAACCGGGTCCAGGAACGGTCGCCCTTTGGAAAGGTTTGTGGAGTTCCACCACTGCAGAGAGCAATGGGTGCGACCGTCCACCAACACCAGATCCGTCAGTTGCCCCTAGGCCTGGTTCCACTGGCGTGCTAGGCACTCTTGGAGTGGACGCATGCGGAGTCTTGCATGAGGCACTATGAAGATGCAAGATGCCATCATCCCTATTAGCTTCATAAACACTCTTGCTGGGAGAGAGTGCTGAAGAATGAATCTTTGGCGCAAGGCTTGTATGCTTGCGATTCTGGCTGAATTGGGATAGGCTATAGCTTTTGAGGTGTCTATAGTGGCACCGAGGTATTGCTTTGTGTGAGACGGTATCAGCTGGGACATTTGGTGGTTCACCGTGAAACCTAGCTGGTGGAGTAGTTGGATGGTAGTGTTTGTACGTTGCACACATTGGTTGTAGGACGTGGCTTTTATTAGCCAGTCGTCCAATTAAGGAAAGACGTGAATGTGTTGTCTTCTGAGGTGTGCCGCCACTACTGCTAGGCATTTGGTAAACACTCTTGGTGCGGTTGTGACCCCGAAGGGGAGAACCTTGAACTGATAATGTTGGCCGTCCACTACAAATCTGAGGTACTTTCTGTGAGAAGGGTGTATTGGAATATGAAAGTATGCGTCTTTCAGGTCCAGTGTAGTGAGAAAGTCGTTCTGGCAGAGGAGTGGGAGAACTTGTTGGAGAGTTACCATGTGAAAATGGTCTGAATGTATGTATGCATTTAGAGGCCGGAGGTCTAGAATGGGCCGTAGAGTCTCGTCTCTTTTTGGTATCAGAAAGTACAGAGACTAGACCCCTAAATTTTGTTGATTGATGGGGACCTGCTCTATAGCTTGTTTTTGCAGGAGGGAGATTACCTCTTGTTTCAGCAGTGTGGTATGTTCTTGTGACATTGTACGGTGCCTGGGTGGAATATTTGGGGGGGTGGATGTTAGTTCGAGACAGTACCCTGACCGAATAATTGGGGTAACCCATTTGTCTGATGTTATGGTCTCCCAGGTTTGAAAGAAATCTTGTAGTCTTCCCCCGACTGGAGTGGAATGGTCTGGGGGAGCGGGGGAAAGTCATTGTGTGGGCGGTGTGGCTGAACGGGCGGTGTTGGTTTTGCCCCTGCCTTTATTATTGTTTCCTCTATATCCACCTCTTTGATAGCCCTTTGTGAAGGTAGTCTGAGGAGGGGACTTGTAGGACGTAGAGGCGTTATCGGCAGAGTAACCCCTGCCAGTGCCTCGAAAGGAGGAGCGGCGAAAAGAGCGTCTAGGAGTGTGGGACTGTAATGCTCCCATAGACTTCGCCGTATCCGTGTCTTTTTTCATTTTTTCCAGGGCTTCGTCTACTTTTGGGCCACATAAGTGTTGTTGGTCAAAAGGGTGGTTCAGTATAGATGCTTGGACCTCCGGCTTAAAGCCTGAGATTCTGAGCCAGGCGTGGCGGCGAAGCAGAACACTGGTGTTTATAGCCCTGGAAGCTGTGTCTGCTGCACATTTACATTTAATAGAGGTGTTGGTAATGATCTTTCCCTCTTGGATGAGTTCATGAGCCCTATTTTTATATTTTTCTGGGAGATGTTGCATGATAGTCTCCAGCTCATCATAGTGCGCTCTGTCGTACCGTGCCAGCAGCGCTTGCGTGTTGGCGATGCGCCACATATTGGCAGCTTGCGAGGCAGTGCGTTTGCCTGACGCATCTAGGAGCTTGGACTCCTTATCGGGTGGTGGAGCCTCACCCGATGACTGAGAATTGGACCGCTTCCTAGCTGTGGATACCACTAATGAGTCTAAGGGCATTGCTGGAGATCTTGGGAACGAAACGACTTGGCTGGTTGAGTACTCATGACAGGAAGCGGTCCTGGAGCCAGGTTTTGCGGATTGCCGTGACGCTGAGCAGTGCAGAGCCGATCTGTGTGGGCGATCGAGCGGGAGCCGCTCTTCGTAGCTTCGTAGCTCCCTTACAGTTTGAAGCTTCTCTCTATTCGCCTACCGCCCAGCTGTTGCTCGGGGGTCCGCCGAGTGCTGCTTGGGCTGGGGGCCTCTCTATTGACTGCAGGATTCCCGCGATTCCACTCTTACGGAGCCCGCTGCCGAGTTGGCCAGGCCTGGACCTTGCTGACAGGGCGCGGTGGCGGCAGCAGGAAGCGGGAGCAGTTGCCTTTCCATTCGAGTGGTTCCTGCGGCAGAGAGCCTCAAAGAGCCGGGTTCGGAACCGGCGCCATCAGCAATCAGCAGCAGTAGCTCCAATGCACCAGTGGATTCAACGGAAAAAGTCCATCAAGGAGAGCAAAAGACAACAGAGGTGAGGGGTGAGAGGTGGAGTTCTCTTTTAATTTTGAAAACAACCGCAACCACTGCACCCTGTCCCTCCTTGCCCTTCTATTACCCAGTTATCAGTGCTAGTAGAACCTGTTGGGCACGACACAGCTGAAAAAACTTCCTGTAGGCTCTCACCCAATCCGTTGACTGAACAGCCCTAGCCAGGTTTTGCGGCTTTCTGGAGGCCAGAAGCCAGACACCGTGCGAGTGACCGATTGAGTAGGTTTCCCCTCTCACTGCCTCTTACGGCCTCACACGGCCTCTTTCACGCTTTCACGCCTTCACTGCTGACTTGCCGTCGTTGCTGACCTACTGCTCCCGCAACTCTGCACTGGCCCTGCACCGCCGGAATTTGGCGAGAGCAGTGCCCAGGAGAGCGCAGGTGTTACCGAGTGTCAGTAGCCAGTAGCTGGCACTAAACTCTGAGCCCACAACCAGCCAAAAGTAGGCAACCAGACAACAAGGACATGAGATCAGGGACAAACAGGCAAGCGCCACCGAGTAAAGCTTCACGGGGTAAAAAGGCAAAAAAACCTAAACCAAACTCTGACACAACCCCCCATGAAAACCACATTCTAGTCGCTGTACAATCGGGGGGGCCAGCTGTCTTGAGGACACCAACGGCTGGACCCGTGGGGACACCAGTCAAAACTGGTCACATTTCAGGAAGCCAGCTCAAGATTGACAAATTCTTCTTTTTAAAAGACCCGGTTTCCGCACTTTTTGCGACAACAAAGGAGGCACAAAACCTGCCGAGCCCCATCCACCCAGCCAAGCCTAAACTTTCTAAACCTTTGACAAGCTCTTTTTCGGGCAACTGGGCACTCGACCAAATATCTAGCGAAACAGTACGACCTCTCCCACTCTTACCCTCCGATCACCTGGGTAATCAGCCTCCAGGGTATCGCCTGGTATCTGTGCAGGTCCAGGCCCAGGTCCATAATCTAAATCAACCTGTGCCTAAAATTATGTCGACACCTCTGCGGCAGGAGGACCAGACTCAACTTAACTCTCAATCAACTAAAAGAGACGTGATGAGTGACCAACATCCATCACCAATTTTTCTGACAAGCTTAGGAAATGAATCTCTAGAGAACATCTTCAATAGTCTGGATAAAACGAACTTAAACGGCCACAGATTCAAGGGAGTCTTGCCAAAGGAGCTACTTCAGGGTGAAACTGACGGATCACCAAAACAGAGGACAAGAGGGGAGGACGCCCGGTTACTATCCCCCCCTGCATTAAACGGTTTAAATCAACAAAAAACCACAAGATCAAGTATACTAAAAACACTGGCGCCAGGGTCCATTCCATCACAACACCCATCTTTTAATGAGCCTACACTGGGCCCTGTTGCCTCTACACCATCCAATTTGGCAGATATCCTCGACAATCAAAGAATCTGGATTGAAGACAGCATTAGCTATGGAGGATCAACAAACAAAGAAAACAAGCAGCTGCCTATTTCCATCTCATCAGGAAGCAAGATCTCACCTACAGGCAAACAGGACGGGCGTACAGGTAGCCAAGAGCCCAACGTTCACTGGGGGAACGCACTAATAAGTACACTTGACAAGGCTATAAATGCACTCAACTACCAGTCTGATAAAATGGAGGTGCAAATTGACCTCATAAATGTAATTGCAGAGCACATCGCACTCATTAGCTCCAAGATTGACACAATAATATCTACACTGGTAAACAGACCAAGGGTGGAGGGCTCCCTAAACAACACTTCAAACAAATTTTTATCCAACAAAGGACACATTGACCCTTCACCAACCACTTGTGATTGTGGGAGTATCATTGAGAAACTAGCGTCTCTTCCTGAAATCCTAAAAGATATACTGGGAGTTGTAAAATTATCAAACAATCTTAAAACCAACCAAGACCTATCAGTTAACAAAAAAAACAAGCCTAGAAAAGAAAAAAGTAGTGTTTCAAGTTCTCAAAGCACAAAGTCTAGTAAAGGGGAGGACAGGTCACTCAATCAAACAGTTCGTACAGAGCATCAGCCAAAGGAACCTGCCATTCTTGACCTTCACCCAACTATGCCCCCGGTCACTCTCCACCCTCAACCCCAAGCCAATCTGACAAAAAGGCAAAGGAAACGAGTCAGGAAGGGAAGATCAAAGGCAAAAAGCAACCAACCAACTGCCCTAGACTCCCTCTTTCCGATATTCAGAAACAACTCAAGAGGAGAACCAGTAAAGCTACATAATCCCCCGAACACTTTGATTAGTAGAACGGAGGATTCAAAGCAAGAACGGTCAAGCCTTCCGAACAAGAAATCTACAACACTTGAGTCACCTTACGAACCAGGCTCAACACCAACTGGGAGTTCGAACCAGCGTTTGTCACTACTAACATCCAAAATTATTACAGAAAGTTCTAGTAAACAAGGATTGACAAAGGCCACATTAGTAGAGGACGTTCGAAATAAGCACTTAGCAAACCACCACTCACTCTCAATTCACTCAATTACTTCCATCGAGGCCAGCCCCCCTCCAAAGTCTCGGAGCACAGAGATAACAGAAAAAAGGGGTGGCGGAGAACATGATAAAAATTCTAAGCACTCACGACACAAAACTAGGCTTGTTAACCAAGAGTTTGACCGGACCCCATTGAAGATCACGACGAAGGGCTCCTCTAGGCACTGTGCGGTTTATAGTTCTACCCGAGCACAAGTTGAATCCAAAATACACCAAACAAGAGCGAGGGGACTCATTAGGGACATGACCCCAATTAAGATCACAAAAACTGAACACGAACGTCAATGTTCAATCCACAGCAAAAATCATGATCAAGTAAAAATTATCCAAAGCACAAATGGAGAACAGGCGTCCCCCAGGGATAAGAACAAGGAGAAAAGCTCAAGTCAGGCTCAATTCAGGCCTACAAGCAATGCTGAATCTCTCAAGCCGGACTCTCGAGAAAGCCAAACAATCTGCAAGGAAGACTCCGAACCAATTTTATTATTTATACCAGAATATGTAACAAGAGGCAGGCACGACACACTTAACAGAGGGAACATAATAAAATTAATCAATACTATTCCAGACCTAAGGGGAATAGTTTCCCAAGACTTGCTGGCAGTGGAATTTCGGCAAAACAAACACTTTCCAGACACTGAAGACTCAGTTACCACCTGGGCCTCAAAGGACATAGCTGCTAAAATCCTTGCCAACAAAGAATCATTCGAGAGCTGGGGTATAACCCTGATCCAACATAAACGCCCCAGATACCCATACCCCCTAACCGGAGGCACTTCCTCACCAAAAGGGAACGAACCAATTGGTCACAAGCATAAATCATGTCTCCGTGGTGTCCGCTCTATTACTCAGGAAAAAAACCCTGGAACAACGCATACTTATCCAATCCAGCCTTGCAACAAAGGACCCTCTAGTCCAGTCCAGGATTGGTCATGGATTCCTTCGACTCTAAATCAACAGAGTTCCTAAAAATGACACAACCCTATTTTCTAACAAACACACACTAAACCAACATACCGACAAAGCTTATCCGGAAACAATTAACTTGTGTTCATGGAACACACATGGCTTTAGTAGCATGGATCAGGATCACGAGACTCAACATTTTTTTCAAAAACACGACATACTCCTCCTCCAAGAGACCTGGAACCTGACACATCCCGCAATTCCAGGCTTTGCAGAACACCACATCTTGGCGAAGAAGCTGTCCAAATTTGGACATCCATGCGGAGGGCTATCGATATACGTATCTCAGAATTTTAACTGGGAAACCGAGATGTTGGATGTGGGGTTAAGCTGGGTTCAAGTAGTAAAAATAACCAGAAAGTTGCTACATCAATTTTTATTAATAAACATCTACATTCACCCCGAACGGTCAAGCAAGGAAGAAAAAATGGAGACACTAGCTAAACTCATTAAAGTCCTACAGAAATCAAACGAGCAATGTCCACTGATAATTTCAGGGGACTTTAATTCTAACCTAATGAGAGACGGAACATCTAGTCGTAACCAGACCACTAAACTCGGATCAGGTTATATAGCAACGTTCTTGAATAGACTAGAAACACAGGGCCTGACAATCCTCAGAAGTGAAAAAAGGGGAAACTCAACAACAGGACCAACTTATATGAGTGGGAAAGTCAAGTCCACCATAGACTTTACAATAATAAGTAAGAGCATAACAGATAGTATTGTAGACTATGACATAGTCCAGCGTACAGAAAGTGATCACTTTCCCCAAATCATCAGGTTGAAATCAGCAGTCACCAGGCTTAACAAGATAATCTCACTGACTCACTTGCCGGAGAAATTTAATTTGAGAAAAATCAGATGGAGAGGGGGAAAAAATCGAAGAAATCCAGGCAACAGCAAACAAATTTATGTTAGAACATGAACAACCAGAGGATGGAGAGCTTGTAAAACACTGGGAAAACATGGTTGACACGTTAATTCAAAAACATTCTGCCCCCCCAGCCAATCAAAACACCTTAAAAACCTTAAAAGAACCCTGGTTCACTGATGAACTAAGACTGGAAAAAAAAAAAATATCTAGGGAGCAACGGAACGTTCACACGTCCAAAAATCAAGGAAACAATTCGAACTACACTCTGTTAAGGAGCCTGAGGAAGAATTACCGTAAAATGCTGTGGGTGGCAAAGGCCAAATACAAAGAATCAATCTGGCTAAAACTTCTATCAGCCAGTAAACAGCAAAACTCTCGGGATTTCTGGGGGATTATTAACAACTTGAACAAAGGCGAAGTGATGTCTCACGATCCTGGCATTAATGCCGATGTCTGGGAAGCCCACGTAAGGAACCTCTATGCAATAAAGGACACTGCCCCATCTAACAAAATGCTACGGGCAACCAACGCAACGGACCCAGGTAACCAAATGGGCCCCCAGGAAAGTTTAAATAGGCTAATCGAACTGGACAAGGAAAAACGGGATTACGACCAGCCAGTACTGACATCCTGCAAAAGTGTAATAAAACTTTTACAGAAACTAAAACCCGAGGGTGCTCCTGGCCCAAACGGACTACCGACAGCCATATTTAAATTGAATAAGGACTTCTGGTCCAACCACTTAACAGCTTTGTTCAACCAAATCTTTATCACTCGTCGTATGCCTACATCGTGGAAAGGAAACATCATCCACCCCATCTACAAAAAGGGGAATAGAAGAACCCCAGCTAACTATAGGCTGATCTCTCTCATAGATGTAGAAGGAAAACTGTATGCTTCATGTCTTTTAGAGCAGGTTCAAGTATGGGTAGAAAATAACAACTTACTTCCCATTTTCCAAATCGGCTTTAGACAGGGGATGGGGACAACAACAAACCTGACGACACTGGCACTGCTGATGGAGAGAGCTGAGAAAAAGAACCAACGATTGTACGGGTGTTTTATAGACATAAGAGCAGCCTTCGATCGAGTGAGCCGGTTAAGACTATGGGAAAAGCTCAAAGACTGGGGGATGCCTAGGATGCTGCTAAACGCTATAATCTGCCTATACACCGATACATGGGCAAGGGTTAAATTAAGCCAGGGATCGAGCTTAACATCAAAAATCAAAACTCAGGACGGCTTAAAACAAGGCTGTGTCCTGGCCCCGTGCCTATTCAACCTGTTTTTGGCAGACTTAGGTAGTAACCTAGGACAAATAAACAACCACGCACCCAAACTAGGGAATGACTACATTCCAATCCTGCAGTTTGCGGACGACATTGTTCTACTAAGCAAAACCCCAATAGGCTTACAACGTCTGATAACCAACCTTCATTCCTATTTAGTACAAGAAAAACTGGAACTAAATAGGGAAAAGACAAAAATTCTTCGACTAGTTGAACATAAGAAGATTAAATTTACATGGTCGATTGATAAGTCAGTACTGGAAGAAGAGAATTACTACCGGTACCTAGGCGTTACAATTGGGAAAAGCAACTCAAAAAAAGAACATACCCTGACTATAAAAGCAAAGTCCCAAACACTGATTTACGCATATAGACAGCTTCAACAAAAAATGGGGGGTCCCAATTATACGCACCTCCTGAGGGTAATGTCTGCCCAAATTCAACCTACACTATCATACGGACTAGTCACTTGGCTCGGAGGTGAGGCCAAAATTTTAAACGAACTACAGAATAAAATCTGTCTGTGTTCAATCTGCCTAAATCAGCATCTGCGGCTCAAGTCCGCCTTGAATTTGGCTTACAAAATCAACACTTTCGCTCAATGTCAAGGTTTGCAAAATGGTGTCATAAACTTCGGCTAGCCCAACCCAAGTCCATGGACCACGTTTGTTGGCAAGAAATAAGCTCCCAAAACAGAGAGTCTACCGGAAATTCTTGGGCAATTTACCTGAACTCCTGTTTGCACGAACTAGATCTCCTAGAAACTTGGAACAAAGAAATCGAACATACTACTTTCTGTAAAATAGCCAACAGAGTGGCAAAAAGGAAATCTTTATTAGAGGACAAAACTACACTGGCTTCTCGACGCCACGCTTGGACCGTAATCTCTTCCTACTCTTATCAGAAACAGCAGACCTACTTAGCAACTCACTTTAGTCAACACTTAAAAAAAATCTTCATAGACTACAGACTGGGTCTGCATTATTCTAAAGATCTAAGACCGTCGTGGAAATATCAGAATGAAAGTCTCCAATGTAGACTATGTGGATACCATAATGAAACCCTAACTCATCTGTTTTGCGTGTGCCCAGCGCTAATGACACTGAGAAGGAAATACCTACGTGCTATTTGTCTCAATTTGAACATAAAAACATGCCGGCAAGCGATAATAACTTGGTTGAGTGGCTCCTCTCCCACTTTTGCTTGCCGGGGACTCAAATTCATGACAGAAGCTAAAAAACTACTCCCGGGCAAATGAGCGGCCCTACACTTTAACTAAAGTGGAACACAGTGATTAAGGCCGGACACTCTACCACGTGATTACATCTTAAAACGTGTTAGACTAAGAATTCAAAATCTATAAGTTATTCTTCCGGGGACTTGTGACCTGGTTTTAAAAAAAAAAAAAAAGACAAGACGAAACAAGTAATTTATGATCGCAAGCTTTACAATTGTTTTTATTAAATGTGGATTGTAATAATTTTTATTAATTATGCAATAAAAATTGACTGACTGACTGACTGACTGACTGGAGTCTAAGGGCGCAGGTCCTTTAATATAGGCAGGATCTGTGGGGGCTGCCTTATATTTTTTCTCTATTCTGGGGTTTAAGACCCTAGCCCTGACTGGGTCTTTGAAAACCTCTGCTGCATGTTTGGTCACCCCTTTAAGCATGGGTAGTATGGCAGTAGATTTATCTGCGATGTCAAAAGTGTCAAGTAGGAAGTCTTCCTCAACTGGATCACTGTGTAACTCCACCCCATGATAATGTGCCGCCCGTAGTAACAAGTGGTGGAACCCCAGGGAGTCCTCTGGTGGAGATGGCCTGGATGGATAAATATCATCCTGAGGCACATCTGGGACGTCTGGATTATGATAATCCTTCCATGGGTCCGGTGTTCCCGGAGGGGTGGGGTCCTGTGGGGCATCTGTTGGATCATAGTATGGATCCCCTTGGTCATCAGGGTCTGGAGACAGGGTTGGAGAGCGATGAGGCAAGGGTGGAGGAGGCGGAGATGGGGGAAGTGGAGGAGGTGGAGGCGGTGGGGAGGGTACTCTGAAAGGGGATGTGGCAGAGTCCTTCCGTTTAGGCGGTGGAGGAGGAGCTGGCTTGTCTAAATGTCTTTTCTTTGAAGACAAAGTCAAATGTCCAGACTTTGGATCCTTTGTTAAAGTCTTTTGTCGAGGATCTGGCGTGAATAGCTCCTCCGGCACCGATTGATCTGTCGGTGCCGATGTTTTCGGGGCCGACGGCTTGTTCGGTTTATATGTGCCATGCTTTTTCGGGGCCTCCGATTTTTTGCTCGGTGCCGAGGCAGGCTTCGGCACGGGAGTGTCGGTGCCGAGGGATTTATGTTTGGTCGGCACCGAGAGGCCAGGTTTCGACACCGATGGCTTTGGAACGGAGCTTGGTGTGGTTTTCTTCGGTGCCGAAGGGTGTTTTTCGGCGCCGCTAGTAGGCTGGCTCGAGCCCGAGCCGCCCGTAGACTTATGATGCCTCTTCACCGGGCCCGAAGGTGGGGTGATGGAAGCGGTATGTTTGGTTTTGCCTAGGCCCGGAGGCGAAGGTGTAACCGGAGTCTCTTTCGGTATGGGCGCGGAAGTGGGAGGGGGTAGAGTGCTCACGACCCTCTGCGCCGGTGTGATCTCCTCCCCGTCGGAGTCGTCGGCCTCGGAAGCGCTGACTAGGTCGTCTTCCTGTTCGATGTGCTGCTGTCCCGAAGCTCCGATGTCTTCTCCGAAGATGTCAGGTGGAGCCGAGGTCGATGAGTGCGCCATGGTGCGTCGAGCTCGTCGATCCTGAATAGTCTTTTTCGATCGAAAAGACTTGCAGGCGGGGCAGTCTCGGGCCTCGTGTTCGGGAGAGAGGCAGAGGTTGCACACCTGATGTAGATCGGTGTCGGGAAATTTAGACCCACATTTAGGGCACTTCTTAAAGGGAGTCCTTTCCATCGGCCGAGACCGGAGTCGAGATAGGCCCGATGGCCGCTGCCGATGCCTGGAATCGAGGAAGTGCCGAAGAGAGAGATAAAGAAGATGATTTTGTCTGAAGAATCTTGATGGACGAGGATTTTTCGTCGAAGGTCGAACTGGAGAGGTTCGAAGCCGGAGCACGAAGTATCACATCCGAGCCCGATGGCGGAAAAAAACAATCTGAGGATGGAGCCGAAGCCCATGCGCAGTACGGACCGAAGGAGGAGTCACTGAACTCGTGACTTCCAAACATTGTCCAAGAAGAAAAACAAACTGCAAACATCCGGGCTCAACACCAGATGGTGATCTATGCACAGTGTATAATCTGCAGCTCATATGCCTCGAACATAATGTTAATTCTACTCCAAGAGGACCAACAAACTAACTAATAGGGGAATATTGACCGATGAACAGAATACCCGAGTAAGGCTTTACCAAAAAGATTATCAGCATCACATGATGAAAAACACAGTGAGAGATGATGAAGAGCATCAGACTTGTCTGATATAATATAAAAAGGTGCAATTACAGAAATCGTACCAATTAACAAAGCCCCAGGAGGAAAAAGGCTACAAATATTAAAATAATGAGAAAGTCATTGTGTAGCTTCCAAGTGGCAAATGTTGCCATAGATATTTGCAGAAGATCTGAGCTCCTGGAAGTTGATACAATGCGTAGCTCTACTTTGTGATAGCACGAATGAAGAGTTTCGATACAAAAACCAATAAAGGTGAATTCAACATGAATCATGATACAAGAAGTAGTAAATAGGATGATCAATTGAGGACTCAAAAAAATTAAAAAAAAGAATGGTAGTGTCTAGAGCATTTGTGAAGGTAAGTGTGATAAGCCTGTTGGAAAAGATTTGTCTTCAGGAATAGCATGATTGTTACAAAAATTGCCTTTACTTTTATCGAGTAAAGGAAGAGATATCCAGAGGGAGGAATTTTAAACATGAATAGTCCACCAACAAAATGTTTGAACTCTAAGTCAGCATGGAGCCAGTTTTGGGCATTAGACTAAGTGTATGGTAAGATGGCATGCTAGGAGCACTTTTGTGAGAAAAGATGGTATCAGGCCATGGAGGGCCTTGGTTAGAAAACGGACAATCTTTAAATCAGTCCTATGGTTGGGACCCACATAAGAGAAATCAATGCGGGGGTGATGTGATCACAGCAGTTTGAGCCAAAAAATTAAGCAAGATGAATAGTACTGCACTCTTTGGACACTGCAATTGTCTTAGTGCAAATACTTCAATTTATTCGGTTGGAGGAGTCTATTTGGAGATCAGCTTGGCAAACACTTATCCGATCCTGTGGGACAAGCTCAAATTGGACTGAATTGGTCAAAAACTAAAAGGTGGTAAAAATGCTTTTGATGTTGTGGACAACTGCATAGGATACTGGCAGCAGGCGCATGGAAAGAGGCGAGTCGAATAGTGGTCAAGAAAGGTCTTAAAAACTGTGAAGCAAGACTAATAGTGGTGTATACAGTTTTAGTTGCTTAAAAGGCAATTTACAATTTGGCAATAATCAAATGGTTCATTAGACATTAATGAGTAACAAGATCTCATCAGCATACATAAGCAACCCTATGTTAAAGATTTCAAAATATCTTAAAGAAGTGTCCTAGATGTTGAAGGAAGGAGAAGTGTAGACTTTTGAGGATCACCAATCGTGATGACAATGGAGGTGGACACCATGTTCACCGGGTGAATCTTCTGGCCAAAAAGAAGGAGAAGCCCAGGAGAGTAATCTGATGCTACAGCTGGTAACATGAAGGTCAAGGTATACTTTATTCAAACGTGTCAAAAGAGGGTGAAAGATCAAAAAGGATCAAAACAAGCCTGCTGCTGCTCCAGGTTAGCAACCAGATGGTCTCAAATGTATATTTTAGAAATCTCAGTTGCTAAATGGGATTGAAATCCGGATTCATATCAAAAGGTTCTTCTGTTCTAGGTGAGCATAAAGTTAAGAATTGACCAGACACTTATATATTCTGACACAGCAAGGGGCGGCTGAACGTTTTTGTCAAGAGTTTCCAAGTGCATATTAGGCCTTTTAAGTAGTGAATCCCTCTTTTAAGGCTAAGCATGTAAAGAAAGGCACACACCACCCAATTAGGATCCAGAAAGAAGGAAGAGCCAGTAAGAGAAGCTCAATCTTGCCATTAATGTGCTTTGATACCTACCCTTGGCCATCAGAATGGCTAAAAATCATTAGGATGGCTAAATATGTCCAGAATGGTAGCAAACAACTGTCACATAAAGAGGTGAGGAACAACCTGAGAGAGGAATACTACAGGCCAGTTGCAGAAGACAGTGCTCTAATGAGCCTTGAAATTGGCCAAGATGATCATTTAAGGAAATGTTTGCCTTCTATTAATCCTTTGAGGACAAAAGGAAATGGCAGGTTTGTTTCACACATTTATCATTTTACTGGCGGGCAATGCAAAGGGAAGAAGAAATATGTCAGTATGACAGAGCTTTTTCCCTCAAAAAGAAGTACTGTTCTCATTGCCAATTCATCAAGGTCACTATTCATCAGCCGGACTCTACAAGCTGGGGTTAGTAATTTTTCAGTTTGACAAACACCAATTTTTTTTTTATTGATCTTAACTTTAATCCTAACTGCCTCAATTAATTATTATTTTTTGAAACCTGAAAAGGTTTCCATCACACACACAACTTCTTTCTGAGATAATTTTCTTCTTTTTTTAAAAAAATAATATATTTTTACTGTTTTTTAACAAAACATCAAAACAATTCAGCAGAGATATCTCAGGCAGTGTCCACCTGCCACAGGTGACAAAGATTACATATGATACAGATAAAGTGATAGCCAGAATACAATCCCCCCTGATGACCCGGCGGTCATTATTCCCTCTGGTATGAGATGACTCATACATCTCTCAGTGGAGTATAGGCTTAGAAGAGCAGACCCCCATCCCCCCCCCCCCCCCCCCATCCCTATCCTGTTTCAAATGCGGGCCTCTGCCTCGTCTCCTTCCATTTCTAAATTGTAAAATGTCAGCCACGGTTGCCAGACTTTCTGAAGTTTCCGCGGGCACCCCCTTGCTTTATAGACCGTTTTTTCAGCTCCCATATATATCCATACCAGACCGCCACTCCTTCAGTGTGGGAGGATCAGGTCTTCCCCAGTATCTGGCTATGTCTCTTTTAGCCACTATAAGACCCAGTTTGTTAAGTAAGAGCTGATACCTAGAAATGCCAACATCCGTGTTAATGCCCAATGGTTGCCCCCACTTTTTTCCTGGTGTTTTGATGGTTTTTGACTAGTCTGGCTGGGATCCTGCTATTCAGGACCCCAGCCTATCTGTTTACTCCCTTAAACGACATGAAGTGCATATTAGGTGCACTAGTGGTTGGATACTGTGGTACCTTATGAGTCCCTAGTATATGGTACCTTAGGTACGAAGGGCATAGGTACTTCACAGGCCTACCAGGGGCTGAAGCATGTATTATGCCACCCCTGGGAATCAGACTAAATCTGACACCACAGGCCTGCTACTTCAGCCTGGGTGAGGTGGTGCTAGCAGTCCTCACTGAGATATAGGTTCACTATATCTCTCCCTGCACACACATTTAAACCTATCAGTCACCCCTAAGGCAGGCCCTATCAATCCTGAGGGCAGGGTGCTTGGTTTCCATGTGAGGGGGTGCCTCTGCCTGAGCAGGGCCCCTATGCAGCTCTCAGAGTCCATTCTCTGGGGCTGTTTGTGAGTGCGGTTATACTCTTAAGTGCATTATAACCTTGCGGTAAATGCTAACTCTGGGATGGCTGCATCAAAACATGTCGTGTTTGGTGTCAAACGCTTTGGAATCATACCCCCACACCAGTAACTGGTGTGGGAGTATGATCCCACCCTTCTAGAGGGATAGACATGTACCTACTGTGGAAACACGGTAGAATCCTTAAGAGCCCTGGCATCACAAAATGGTTGCCACCAGTCACAGACCCTGGGCTGCCCTCCTGCTGATGACCGAAACTCGCAGTGGAGGAGGCCCAACAATAGGTATCCTGTCACAGGGAGGTGTGGTCACCTCCCAGACAGGGTTTAGTGTATTGGGGCTGGGTGGGTGCACTCCTAGAGTCCTTTGAAGTCCTGCACTGGGGGAGCAGTAGGCTCCTCTGTGCATATGCCAGTTCAAACCGGCTCAGGGGCTACCTGCCCCTGCTCTGGCGCGAAACTGGACAAAGGGAAGTGGGTGTAACCATCCACTCCCCTGACCCTCCTATAGGTGGAGTCATAGAGCTAGTCC
Organism: Triturus cristatus; assembly: GCF_964204655.1. NCBI lineage: Eukaryota > Metazoa > Chordata > Amphibia > Caudata > Salamandridae > Triturus > Triturus cristatus. Next base: position 446,235,912 of record NC_140587.1, on the reverse strand, counting down.
CTCCCTTCCTTTCAGTATAAGTTAGGGAACCCTTACCATTGCAAACTAGATATCCCTGGACGACGCTCTGAAGAAGAATCCTGGACCTTCGGCATTCCACTACCTCTGGAAGACTGAAGGGTCTCCCTTGGAGTCAAGGAGTGACTCCCCTGCTTGGCAGGCACCAAACTTTGCAATCAACGGTCGCAAACTTTCCCGCTCCCGCCGGAGTCCTAAGTCCCTGCAGGCCAGGAAGAGGATTTCCTGACTTCTCCAAGGCCATCGTGAGTCCCCAGCGACGCTGAGGCAAGTGGACCACACGAGTGACAAGGAATCGCAATCCCTGGGTAGCGTGCACTATTTTAGAGTGCAACCCCTTCACGATGTTCTACGAACTTGTGCTTTGGGCCACGTGTGTTCCATGCCTCCAGCAGGATTTCTACCGAAGATCGGAGGCCTACCCCGTCCCGAGTGACCGTGGGCCCCTGTTGAGTGAATCCTCCTGAGGCGTCTTTGCGATCCCTTGCCGGTTGGCTTGTGGGTCCCCAGAAGACCTTTCTACAAAACCAAAGGGCTCCCCTGGTTGCTCCAGGCCTGCCCTGACTTACCCTCGCTGGGTGAGTCCCTCAGACCTTGCTGGTCTGCACCGCTGACTTTTTACACTCCATGAGACTTGCTGTTACCAAGGCTTGTTGGCTCCAATCTGGTCACTGACACCGCAGTAAGCTGCAGACTTTGTGGGACACGCCGAATCCAGCTCCTGGTCGCCGTCGACACCTCCTGGACCTCGTGGCTGAAGAGTCAAGACACCTGTGATCACCTGAAATCACCCGACGACTGTGGGCAGCCATCTTCCTTGCCCCGGGTCACTGCCAAGTGACTTTGAACACTGTCCCCTCTGCTTTCAGGTCTTCCTCCTTCTGAATCCAGGCTTGGATTCCACCGGACACTTCTCCTGTCTTCACAAGCAGCAAGTCATCTTTGGCTCCCGTTGAAAACGACGCCGCGTCCCGACACCAAAAGACACCTATGCACCCGGCTTCCCTGGGTGAGGGAACTCCAGCACTACGGTGCTCCTGTGGGTGTTGGCTCTAGAACTACTTACCCTGTAAGTGACTTGCTTGTAGACTCTCCCGAAGTATCCTAAAACTCTAAATTTCCAATCGCAACTTGCTCCATTGAAGTCAATTGGGATCCGCGGCTGTGTTCTCACACTGCATGCGTCTCCCGTAGGTCCTTTACTTACCTGCCTTGGGTGGATTAGTGAGGCCCCAGCACTTCTGAAGGCCCTAGGTCTTGTCCCCTTGCAAGTCGTTATCTCTAAGTCTCTTTTTTAGTATATGGTCTGGTACGGCCCTAGGGCCCCAGCCATATTTGTGCTTAACTTGTTATGAAATGTTGATTTGTGCATATGTCCTTGACTTCTAATCTCATAAAGAGATTAGTAGAGTGTGTCTTATAAGTCCAGGAGACTGCCTTCTCCTGTCTCTCCTCCTGTAATAAACGACCCTCTAATGGGGCGTATTCTGGGAGCTCTGAAATATCTGGTTTCTGCGCCAGCCATGCATGTCAGAATTGAACATATTTGCAATGCTGCGTATCGGTCAGATTGTATTCTGTTTGTAGATCTGCAAACTTCATCAAAGCGCCCGCCGTGTTATGTCAACCAGGGTAGAGATGCCTACAGCGCCCCAACTCTTAAACCCCTGTAGCTTTACAAGCTCGGGCAGGCGCCTACCCTCCCATAGTGGTGTGGATTTCGGCAGCCGTTTGTTCCAGCACATCTCCCACTCGGCCTCCCTCCATGTCGCAAACACACTCTGCATTGCGGGTAGAAGACTACTAATCCCTTGCCCCCCCATAGATATAATGAAGGTATGAGCGTTTATGAAATTGCAGTCTCTCTAGGGAGTATGTGGGGTGGCCCTGCGGTGCATGTCCCCATTCATTAAGAACCACTAGATGCGCCGCTCTATAGTATGCCCAAATATCTGGTAGAGCAATTCCTTTGTTGTATTGGCTGCATTGCAGCGTTCTGAGCGACACTCGGGGGTGTCCCCCATCCCACAGCAGGGTGCGCAATTCAGAGTTTATAGCAGTAAAGATTACATCCGGTAATTTATGATATGTGTTTTGGAGGACATATAGTAACTTAGGCAGGGTGATTATTTTAAACATAGCCGCCATACCGAGCAGTGTCAGTGGGAGGCTCCACAATCGAGCCTCGTCACACCTAAAATCTGTTAAGACTCGTTGGATGTTATGGGAGAGGCAGCTCGTCACGTCTATGGAGATGTAAAGTCCCAAATACTGGAAGCCCTCCACGGTCACTGGAAGACATGCCGGTATGGACTGCACATCAACGTGTCCTGCTATTGGGTAGAGGACTGACTTTCACCAGTTAATATTATAGATCGCCTGTCTGCCGTACTCTTCAGTCACTGTCAGAATAATTGGGAGTGTTGTGTCCGAGTTAGTTACATACAACAGAATATCTCTGATATAATTTTCAAACTGAACATGTTATCTATTAAAATGTGCTCCTCTAACTCATACAACAATGAAACATTAATGTTTATGAATTCAAAGACACTCATGTAAGGCAAATATGTTATTTATTTTTTCTGCGCAGTTTCCACTATTAATGTTCAAATGTACAAATTACTTGAAAAATTCAGCTGAAGGAACATTAAGGTCACATTAGGCACCACACCTGCACAGATTCCAAAGTCAGCAGTCAAAACATGGAGACTTATTTCTTATCTCTTTCCCTCTTCCATCACCCTCTTGCAATGCCTGCTCATTATATCATATATCTTATCATAACATATATGGTGATGGTTCACTCTCCTCAAAATACCAACTTTCATAATGGAACGTACCTGTTATTAAATAGATTTGAAAGGGAATCTGGAGGAGAAAGTGCAGGCTCCACATCTTGGTCACTCAGAGGTGCCGGATTACCAGGTGCCTCAAGCATCTGCCTAAACCCAACCACATTGTCCAACAAAGACTCAAGACTGTCATCTTCTTTAGACTGTTCCTAAACAGTAGAAACAAACAGAAGTATGAGCATGGGTGAACAGCGGGGAGTATGATATAAAAAGTACTTTTGTGCATAAGGGCAATAAACTGATCTATCAAAAGTAATGGAAATCAAATATTCAATTGAATCTAGTATCCAGGTGAAACACTGGTATTGTTAATTTATTTTCTTTGATACTGGAATAAGCGTGTAGATCACTTATCTATTCATCAGAAGACATCTGAATTTTGATGCATTAATCCAAGTTTGTTCACTTGATTGGACGATCCGCATATTATACAGGTTTGCCCACATGTATTGAAAATGATTATGTAACAGTGTGAATAAAGCAGCCAAACAGACTGTTAAAAATAACTATGGCACTCCTAACCAAGAGATGGATGTCATGGGCTCTCTAAGGCAAGGGTGTCAGGCCAGTTCCCGCCTGCTCACAGCCTGGATCGATTCTATGGAGCTCTGCGATGCGTGGAGAATGTGGCATCCCCGGGGCCTTGCATATATCCGTGTCTCAGCAGCTCACAAGGCTATGTTGCATATCGATCTCCTAAGGCTCCCTGCTGCTGACATCCTTCTGTTATCTCAGGTTGATGCCCTACCACGGGGGATATTGGATCACAGCCCACTTTTGTTACAGGTAGGCTACTCGGATGCTACCTTATGGCTTATGTAGCAGCTAAATGCATGGTCCAAGCTAGCTCCGATTACATAGGGTCAGAAATTCAATCCTACTTCGAGACCAATAAGGGTACCGTAAAGTCAGTCAGCATTCTATGGGTGGCCAGCAAGCCCGCAATGGAGGTTCTAGTAAAGGGAAATCTCCAGTACAGGGAGAAAAATAAACTAGCACAAATAACAGCCTAAGAGGCCCAAATCTGTAGATCTGAGCATCGGGCGCTGCTGGATCCTATCACTTTGCTTGACTGTTGATTGTTTTTGTCGAGAACACTGGTGAGACAAATCTCGCTAGAGGAGAATCAGCAGTAATGGAGGGAGTCGAACCAGCAGGTCTATGAACACAGGGAAAGGTCGGAAAAGCTCATCCACTGGCTGGCCACCAGAGACATTGCCTCCAGGGTGTTTCCCCAAATCAGAGTCACCCGGGGCGCTTAAGAGTTTGTGCATCTGATATTGTACAAGTATTTGCTGACTACTACCAGCCACTAAACAAGCACCGACCCAGGCCCCCCATGAAGTGGCACACCCTGTGTCTAGGGACATCCAGCAGCCCTAGATTTCCCATTCGCTTGCCAGGGACCTTGGGTGGGAGAGGTGCTGGTCAGTGGTAGCTTTGCGTGCTACATCGATGGAAAGAAGGTGGGGCATGTAAAAACAGACTCCAGAGGGTGACTTGGGGACAAGTCCGGTAGCTCCTAATGGGGGACTTGGGTCGCAAGAGTCCTGAGTGCAAGGGGGCATAGCCGGTTTGTCGGTACCCGGCCTGGGGCGCTCTGCTGCAGAGTAGATGGGTCTGCTGGGCACTGTGCGTCCAAGGTTCTTGTGGTTGTCAATTTCGCCGGATGAGGGTGCAGAAATCAGTAGAGCTGAGCCACTCTGGAAGCGTGTCTCTGCGGTGCTGGCGTCCCTCGACGGCTGCTCACGTCCCTCGACGGCTGCTCAGTCTCAGTGCTGTTAGAGTCCCGACTGGTGTCCTCCCACCCGGCAGGGGGTAGGGGAAGGAAAACAGATCTGACCTTCAGGAGCACAGGTACCTGTTCCTGGGGGCTGCTGCTCAGGCTGGCTGGAGAGGAGCTCAACACGGTAAACCAGACACTGCTTCTTCGGTGCCTGCGGACTGCAAGGAAGTAGCTCCTCTACTGGGGAGATTGCTGGCAATTTGTGATGGGCTGGCAGTCTACCGGGATTCTTGGTAGTTGCTCAGCTGCAGGACAAGTCACAATTGTTGAGACTGTTGCCGGCAAACAGGGTTTGGAATCAAAAGCCCACATCAAGTCTTCAATTCCCATTCTCTTGCGGCTTTTCTTTAGCCTCTTCTTCTACATCCGTCGAAAATCTAAATCCTGGCATCAGGGAAGTCCCTAAATATTCAATTTAGGGGCATTAAGGGGAGAGATAGGTAGCAGCTAATGGGCTACTTACCTTTAGGGCAACTACATAAACCACATGACCACTTCCTCTTGGAAGTGAGTATAACTCTTACCCAGTGAGCCTAATTGCACCAAATACCAAGATTATGGAATTCTTGTTTTCATGTTCACATCAAGCATCCCACACCTTAGGGGTAGTACTAGCCTGATAGGGAACATGCCGACTGCCTAGCTAATTTTCCTGCCTGTCCTGGTGCCAAATGGGCCTCAGAGGATGGCATCTCACAAGTTTAGGGGAAGCCGGGGTTGCATATGAAAAGCAGCAGAGGCCTTTGAAGCCTCCTGCTTTGATATGCTGATTACTTTTACTTGGCCATCCTGCTTGGAGGAGGTGACAACACCTCCGGCCAGAGCAGGTACTGTTTCTGCCTTCAGAGAGCATGGGCTCTCACCTCCAGGGGGTCAGAAACCAGTCTGTGGTGGCAAGCTGGTCTATACCCGTCGAACAAATTACTTACCTTCGGTAACTATATATCTGTAAGAGACATATATTAGTTATGGATTCCTCACTTTAGAATTACCACCAGGCGTCAGACTGGATCCAGAGAATTTTTCTTCAGCAGTACACTTGCGCATCGGTAGGTGGCGTCGATTGACTCCGCATTAGTAGTTGGTGTCGTGGTCGCCGGAATGAAGTCGCTGTATCTACTTAGACGTTGCCCCTGCACGCTGACGTCAGTTCTTTACACAACATTCCACATCAGAAGCACAGAGCCATGCAAGACACTGACCACTGGTCCGCAAAACTAGGGCCCTGAAGGGAAGTCCCTTACCCTACAAGTAAGTTTGCAGAAACGGGAGGATGGGTGGGGCAGTGAGGAATCCATAACTAATTTATGTCTCTTACAGATCTATTTTTACTGAAGGTAAGTAACTTGTTCATTTGAAATAGACAATTAGTTATGGATTTCTCACCTTAGAATAGATACCCCATCAATACCAACCCCGGAGGTGGGTCTGCGAACTAAGTTCACACCAGAAAGTCCTGGGGAACTGTACGGCCAAAGAAGACGTCTCTCCGGACTTGACTGTCCAGGCAGTAATGTTAGGTGAACATGTGCAATGAAAACCATGTGGCTGCCTGGCAGATGTCATGAAGGGGGACTCCACGTCCCAAAGCAGTAGTGGCTGCCGTCGCCCTGGTGAAATGGGCGCGCAACCCCACTGGAGGTTCCTTTTTTTCTAAGGAATAGCAGATTTTGATGCAAAAAACAACCCATCAACCTTTCTTGGCCCCCAAATAGCCAACAAAGAGCTGGTCATCCACCCAGAATTGCCTATTTTGGATCCAGACGGTGGAGTCTCTCTTCCTTTTTAGAAGAATAAGGGGGTGGAAAGAAGGTAGGCAAAGTGATGGTCTGTCCTATGTGGAAAGAGGTAACCAATTTGGGAAGGAAAGAAGGCCTAGTGCGAAGGACATCTTTGTCCAGATGAACAGCCAGGAAAGGAGGTTTGGAAGAAAGGGCCTGAAGCTCACTCACCCTGCGAGCGGAGGTGATGGCAACCAAAAAGGCAGTATTAAGAGTCAGAAGTCTGAGATGACAGTTATGTAGTGGCTCAAAAGATATAAGATAGGTCAGAACAAGGTTCAAGTCCCACTGGGCCATTATGAAAGGAATTGGAGGAGACAAGTGAGTAATGCCCTTAAAGAAGCGATTTACACAATAGGGGACTTGAAAAGAGAAGGCTGGTCAGGAAACCGGAGAAAGGCCGAAATGGCCAAAAGATAGCCTTTGAGAGTGCCTAGAGCAGAGCCCTGCTGGGCCAAGGAAATAATGAAGGGGAGAACCTCTGAAAGGGGGGCAGAAAGAGGATCGACAGCCTTTTCTGCGCACCATGCCACAAACTTGTTCCATCTACAGGCGTACACCGTCTTAGTGGAGGGACGCCTTGCTGCCAAGATAACGTCACAGACTTCAGGAGGCAGGTCCAACGACGTCAACTGCCACTGCTCAATCTCCACGCAAGGGGGTGGAGGCTGGACAGGTTCGGGTGGAGGACCGTCCCCTGCTGCTGCGACAGAAGATCCTCCCTAAGAGGCAGTCTGATCGGAGGATCAATGGCCATGTGCAGAAGCTCGGGATAACACACTCTTCGTGCCCAGTCCGGGGCCACAAGAATGACTTGGGCCTGGCTGCGCTTAATCTTCTTCAGCACTCTGAGCAGAAGTGGTATAGGCAGAAAGGCGTATAGATGACCGCAACGCCACTCGCGACGAAAAGCGTCACCTAGCGAGTGCCGCCTTGGAAATTCCAACGCACAAAATTGCTGACATTGCGCGTTCTCTTCAGTGGCGAATAGATCTAACCAAGGCTCTCCCCACCGCTGAAAGAGACCTTGCACCACCTCCGAGTTAAGACATAATTCGTGATCCATCATGCACCGGCAGCTGAGTTCGTCCGCCCTGGCGTTCAGGGAATCTGCCAGGCGTTGAACCAGCAGGGACATGCCTTGATGTTCCAGCCCCTTCCAGAGACAAAGTGCCTCCTGACATAGGGTCCATGGCCTCACCACGCCCTGTTTGTTGCACTACCACAAATGGCAGTGGTGTTGTCCGTGAACACCTGCACTACTCTCCCTTTGACAGAAGGAAGGAATGCCTTGAGTGCAAGACGGATTGCCCAAAGCTACAGAAGATTGATGTGGAGCCCGGACTCCACCAGAGACCAGAGGCCTCTGATCTCCGCCTCTCCCATGTGGCCGCCTCACCCCTAAAGTGATGCATCTGTCTCTACTGTGAACTCTAGCTGGGGAAGGAAGAGGGACCTGCAGTTGACCCAATCCCGGTTCGTTAGCCACCAAAGCAATTGTCGTGCAGTGCCCACCGAGATCGGAAAGATTCCCCTGATGCTGTGCCCACTGGAACTTCAGGTCCCACTGCAGAGCCTGCATATACCACCTGGCATAGTCCACCAGCAGGATGCAGGAGGCCATGAGGCCCAGTAGCCTCAGGGTCATTCTTTCCAAAACCTGGGATAGAGGCTGAAAGATCGGAATCATAGCCCAAATATCCCAGACTCGCTGCTCGGGAGGATAAGCCCGAAACTGCGCTGTGTCCAGAACTGCTCGGATGAAAAGGAGCTTCTGAGAGGGAATCAGGTGTGACTTCGGCACGTTAATGGTAAACCCCAGTGAGTGTAAGAGGTCTGTTGTAGTCTGGAGGTGGGAGACGACAGCCTGGGGCGAGCCCACCTTCAACAGTCAGTTGTCGAGATAGGGGAAGACTGGAACCCCTGATCTGCGTAGATGAGCTGCGACCACCACCATCACTTTCGTAAAAGTGCTCTTGGCCTACCGTGAACCGTAGGTAACGCTGATGGGCTGGCAGGACGGGGATGTGAGGGTAAGCATCCTGCAAGTACAATGCAACCATCCAGTCTACAGGGTCAAGGGCAGACAGGACCTGAGCTAGTGTCAACATTTTGAAATTCTCCTTCCGGAGGAAGTGGTTGACGTTCCTGAGATCCAAGATAGGACGCAGGCCCTTATCCTTCTTGGGCACCAAAAAGTAGTTGGGATAACAACCACGACCTACTTCTGGGGCAGGAACTCGCTCGATGGCTCCCTTGGCCAAGAGAGCCTTAACTTCCTGTTGGAGAAGGGCCAAGTGATTCTCCGACACGCAATGGAATTGAGGTAGCATGGATAAAGGGGAAGTCTCGAAGGGGAGGGAGTAGCCCCATCAGACTATCTGCAAAACCCACCAGTCCGTTGTGATGATTTGCCAGTGGGGGAGCTGATGGCGGATCCTGCCGCCCACTGGCGAATGGTGGCCCTATAAGGTCAGACTAGGAGGGCTTGGAGGCTGCTGCAGAGGGAGGGCTGGTGGACTGACGCAGAGGCTAGACAGCTTGCGCAGGCCTGTGGCTCTGGACGGAACGTGGCCAGGGCACCCCTTCCGTAGCCACGAAAGGGGCGAAAAGCAGACTGTGATGGGTGGGAGCTGTAAGCAAGGCCCAAGGATCTTGCTGTAGCCATGGAATCCTTAAAGCGCTCAAGCGCTTTGTCTGCCTTGTCGCCAAACAAGCGACGGCCATAAAAAGACATGTCCAAAAGTGTAGCTTGGACATCACCCGAAAAGCCAGTGGACCTCAACCAGGCGAAGCGTCTCAGTGCTACTGATGTGGAAATTGTCTGCCTAGTGAGTCGGCGGTGTCCAGCCCACATCTGTGGGTGAACTTCGCTGCGTCTCTCCCTTCGGCAACTGCACGGGAGAGCACGGCCTGGGCCTCCTCCGGGCACTACTGCAGCAACTGTGTGACCAAATCCCACACCGAGTGGTCAAGACACATGCGGTGTTCACCGACCGCAGTTCTAAGCTGGTGGAAGAAAACATTTTAATCCCAAGGTGGTCCAGCTTCTTGGATTCCCTATCAGGTGGTGCGGTAGGGCATGCGCCCTTGGAAGTCGAGGCTTAGAGCTCCAAGCTCTCAGGGGTGGGGTGTTGGGCGAGGAAAATGGGGTCGCCCGGGGCCGGGTGATGGCGTCGGGCAATCATCCTATCCACAGGAGCCCCTGTGTTGGACTTGGACCAAGTGCCCAAAAGGGTGTCGGTGAGGGCCTTACTGAACGGCAGCAGGGGCTCCCAAGTGGCCGCTGCCAGTGGTCAGGAGGTTAGTCCTGACCACTACCGTAGGAAGCTCAAGGTTTAAGGCCTCAGCCGCACTATGCAACACCACTGGGTATGACGCACCCTCCTCCATAACCACGGTAGGGGGAGATAGCATGCCAAGGTCTGGGGAGGTGTCCAGGCCACTGGCTTCACCCAGCTCCTCTCTCCAGTCTGGTTCTTCTAACTGGTCTGCCAGAGGGTTCAGAGACCCCTCCATTTCCTTCTCACCCTCTCTGGTAGCCTCTCAGGGTGATAGGGAACACTAGGGGAGAACGGTGATACAAAAGTACCAGTCTGCCGCGGTCCACAAGTCGGTCGACACTGGTCCGGCTCCGTATCCCCATCGAAGGGAGGCTGGGGTTGACGTCGGCTGGGGACACAACCGGCGTCGGAGGAGGTGTCTTCACTGGATTCGGCGCAGGAGGAGGTGTCACGAGGTCGACCGGTGCCAATCTGGATCCAGGCAGGATCCCTGGGGGCCCTGCGGCGCCGGAGCCAAAGCCGCAAGCATCGAAGGCCTAGAGCCCCCAGCCGAGTCTGCGGGGCCCGAAGGCACGCCAGCGGAGTCGGGCTGCCTGAAGATCAAATGGAGAGCTTCGTAAATGCTATGAAGTTGGGCAGGGGTCGCCCAGGCTCCCGGAAAAGAAGGGAGGCTCGGGGTCAACACAACAGGCTCTGTGGGCGGAGCCGGACTACTACCTTCCTCAACCCGCGTCACGTCGGCCGACGGACAGGGAGAACGCTTAGAGTGACGGTGCTTCCTTGCCTTCTTTTTGTGCTTCGACTTACTCGAAGACGAACACTTCGATGAGGAATGGTAGTGATGACTCAGTGACCGGTCCTGCGACCTCCCTCTCAACCGGGACCTCGAGCGGCGCAGAGCGCACTGCCGGGCCTCGAGAAGCTTTCCATAACTAATTGCCTCTTTCAGATAGCCAGTACATGAGAGTTTGGTAGGTTTTCAGGGGGCACCTCCAAGGTGCCCTCTGGGTGCATGTATTAATAAATCTATCAAAGAAATCAGCGTGGGCTTATTAAAACGAGATGTTTGATACCAAACATCTTTAGTTTCAGTGAAGCCATCTTGTAGTTAATAACCACTGCCCAGCACATATACTCAAGATGGCTTCCCTGTTCACTGTCAATGTCCAAGAATCGACATGGATATCACAGGGTTATATCTGCTCATGCAGATATGTCTTCACATGTAAAATAATTAGGACTCCCTGTTTTCCGTTTTTACAGATTTTTACAGATAAATACAGGCAGAAAACATTAATTTTCTTGTCTGAACTTATTTTTAAATGTGGATAAAAACGTAAATTGGGTTACTTTTTGAGTAATTCTAAATACTGTCTGCCATGATTGGCAGGCCAATAGGTGTGTGGATTGATAGATAAGGGGGTTAAAACAGAAAGGAATTTTAGTAAAGAGGTTTTAACAGCAGTAGATATGCTCAAGGTTGATACTGAAATTCGCATATTTTCTTATAAGTGCACTGATTTATCTTCTGTGGGTGTTCACAGCCTTTAAACCTGCCAGACATTCAAGCATGAGTGCATATTTATTGGTTAAATAAATGTGGAAATATACTGTCAGCTAATTTTTCCACAAAACCCAACATATATATGGATAAATACAGATAAAATTAGCAAAAAATCAATATGAATAAATACAGACGGAAATGGCAATAAAATAAATACCATAAAACCGGGAGCCCTAAATATAATGCACCCTCCCTTAGGGAAGTAAGGCCTGCTGTAGGGATGAAATATTACATGCAGAGCCTGCTGGCATGACTCACAGGAGGTGTACTATGTTGTGTCTTCACAGTTCTCTGCAGCATTCACGTAGCCTGCAATGGCAGTTTGCATGAGTGGGCTGAGGGGTCCCTTAGGGTGGCACAATACATGCCACAGCCCTTAGAGGCCGTCTTTAGCCTCGATGCTCTAGGTCTCAGAGGTACCATTTACTAGGGACTTACAGGGGGTGCTAAAGGTATTGCCAATTGTTGGAACAATAGTACAGTTTTTGGGAAGAGATATCGCACTGAGGACCTGGATAGCAGGAACCCAGTGCACCTCTGCCGAAACTGCATTCAGATACCAGGCAAAAAGTGGGGGGTTACCATGTCAAAAGGGGTACTTTCCTTCACTAAGGTCCTGGCCAACCGGCCGCCCTATCTGACTCATCTGGTTCAATGTGGCTCGTTGTAACAGGCATTGCAACCGAAGACTCCCAGTGGCAGTATAGCAATCAGACATGATACACACAGGCTGGACTAAGGAGGGCAAGCTGCATGCTGAGGAGGACCGAGGGAGCCGGGAGCAGGAGAAGCTGCAGGAGAAGCTGCAAAAGACGCTGCCGACTGGGACAACTTGACAGCTTGGCCCCCGTAGATTGCCTTGTTTGCCACTTGGATAGCCACTTACTGCCATCCACCGCTGCTCACCGCCACCAAGTTCAAGCAAGGCAGCAGGCGATGTGGCAGTGTTGAGGCTGGGATAAAGGCCTCAGAGAGCGGTGCCGGCTCTGCATACTCTGACACAACTCCCATAAGATTGTGGCATGTACCTTGAGACACCTTGGGAAACCGGGAAAGAAGAGCAGAGGGACAGAGTGGTGTCCCTCTAAGGTCTGAAGTGGTGGGCACAGTGGAATTAGGTCCTGCTGGATTTGGCAGAGCCCCGGGTACGCAAAAGTGGTCCGACCAGGTTCGGGTGTGGCTTGCAGCCTGGGCGTGCTCCCTCCCTGTGCTGTGCCTGCATTGTTTATTTGTGGCTATACTCGTCTCTTTTTGGCTCTTTGGCGGCCCATTGGCTACCTTGCCACCTTGTTACTCTCTCAAGTGCTTTTTAAGAGCTCAACTTTGCTCATCATTTGCTATCTCTGTATAACTCATTGGAGATTAGAGTTTGGAAGCTGATAGCTGGGAAAAGGACACAAACATACTGCTTCTGCATTGCGCTGCCCAACTATTGATTCAGGATACAGCAGGGCTCAAATGATGGCAAGCATTTAGAAGTCAATAAGTCACACTTGGGAAAATATTAGGAGAGACCCGAATTGTCATGTGCAACAACTCTATGCAACGTGCTTGTGCCCTTCCTCCCCGCCCCGCCAAACTCTTAGAAAGTGATACTAAAAGAATGAGAGTGCCACAACTTCTTACACACACACCTGAAGCCATGGTGAGATGTGCAGAATGTTTCCTCTTTTGTGCATTTGTACCTCTAGCAAATCTAGAGGAAGGCGACTTGCGTTGACTGGACCTTGCCTGCCCTTGCACATAACGCCAGAGCCAGCAATGGAAATCAATTGCGGTATTTCTACAAAACATTTTTGTTTAACCAGCTCCTATTGCAGTTAACATGCAGGAGATTCAGAAAACTGATATTAGACTGGTTCGAGAAAAGGGCAACACCACATCAACCCCATTGTTAAATGGATGCAATTTAACACTTGACCATACCAATAAAACCGGCAATAACCCCAATTTTTAGGTCTCGCCTGACCCAGCGCATGCGCTGGTCTGGCGAGACTTTTTGTGAGGGCTCAAAAAAGTACTACCACTGTAGCCTAGAGCTACAGTGCATGTGCGCGGGCGCCTCACTTTCGCTTTGATGTTTGATCGTGATTGCGATCACTTTCGCGGCCGCTTTGATGTTCTCCGTGAGCCCGTTTTTTTCCTCCTGTTTATTAGTTCTATGTAGTAATGGTGGCACCCGTGCGCAGCCATTACTACAGAGCAGTAATAAACAGAAACAAGCATTGACATAGCCAATAGGTCTCGCTTTTGGGACCTTATAAGTATTTAGTTATGCAACTGTTGCATGGCTAAACACTTATAAGGTCCCAAAAGCGAGACCTATTGGCTATGCCAATGCTTGTTCTTTTTGTTTCTTGGTTCGGAACGTAGCTGGAATAAAGGGAAAATTGGGATTCAAACCGAGAAAAAATTGGTGAGCTCTTTTATGATTCTATGCCTTCAGGAAACATGGACTGTGTCCCCTGTTCATATCAATGGATTCAAAATGTTTCAATTAGCAGCTATTCCCTCTTCATCTGGAAGCCCTAGTAGGGGTTTTGGCGATTTACGTCTCAACTCTGGTCAATGCCAAACTTTTTCTCTACGTAGCGAACACACCATTTGATCAGGTGCTGTTCCTGGAACGTGCATCTGATTTTCGACTGGGCATTATCAACTTCTACAACAGCATTCCAACAGCACGTAAAAGGTTTTATCTTGTCAAAATTAGACTTTAATTTGGACTCACTCACCTCTAGAGGAGGTAGTGGGCTGGGTTTGATGTGGGAAGGTGATTTTAATGCCCCTCTTTGTCCCCCGTGTACAAAGAAGTTTGTGGCCTAACGGATGCTGAAGGGAATTCTTTTTCTCATGATGTATTTGGGAATAACATCAATTATTTGTAGATGAAATTTAACATGTGTTTTGCTAAGGGGTACAGCACTATGAATGGCTTCTCCCAAGGACTTTTGTGGATAAGGTCGAGGGCTCTGGAATGGATGTTATTTTATTTTCTGCCAATCTAGTTTCGAAGGTGTGGGACTTGCCGTTAGTGATCACCTTCAACAAAAAGCCTTACTGTGAATATCACTAACTGGCAGGAAGCTGTCTGCTACACCAGGAGTATCACTGCCATCGCTGCTCAAAGGAAAAGGGGTACCAGCATCAAGTGGGAATTTGTTAACGCTGAAATTTTCAAACCCCGGCTGGTTAAGGGTTATCGTGCTTTATTTGAGGCTTGCCTAGGTCTCAAGGTTGAAGAAGATAGTATAAAGTAAGCTTTTATTACTCTCTCAGAGGCAGTGTCAAGGGTATTATGTGGGTGGTCCCCCGCAAGGGCCCTGGTAAAAAAAAAAAAGGGAATGGTTTGACATGGCATGCTCCATGTCTCACAAAGTGCTAATGGCCTCCCTTCAAAAGCAGCACATCTGCCCTTGAGGTCGCACGTTGTGGGAAGACCTACAAAATGACGATCAATGCAAGGAAAAACGCCCTTGGATTAAAATCCTAGAAGACCTCCAGAAAAACCATTCCTTAACCATGTAGAACCCATGATCAAAACTGCCATATCAGGTCACAAGTGGGTCACTTTTTTGCGGAGGTCTACTTCATTAGTGATGGCGATCCTTCGACATCAGTAAAGGACTGTTTCCTCCCAAATTATTGCCCCTCGTTGGAAGAGGTGTTAACGGTCATTAGGCTCAGTTCTAGCGGAAAGCCCCCCCAGCCCAGTCACAATCCCTCTAGACCTTTCTAAGAGTAACCTATATCTGTGGGCTAACTTGTTAATTAACGTTCTAAGATCTGTCAGCTCTTCTACTAAGATCCCGGCATGGTCTAATACTCTAATTGTTCTGATTTTTAAAATAGGGAACCAAAAGCACCCTAGCTGCTATAGCCCAATATCTCTCCTGGACTCTACTGTGAAGGTTCTAGGTTGTGTTTTGCTCTCCTGCCTGGTACTTTAAGGGACATCCAGTATGGGTTCAGGAGAGAGATGGAGACAGAGGACCAATTTAATCTTTGCCTCTTTTTAGGGAAATACACAAATCACAAAGCGTAGGGCACTGCACTTTGGTTTCATGGATCTGTACAGTGACTGTGATCGTGTTTTCCACACCAAATTGTTTGGCATAGTGGAAGACCTGGGCATTCACAGATCCATTATAAAGAGATTTACTGTGATTCTAGCACTGTAGTAAGGGGGGGGAGGGGTGGGGAGAGTGCTACAAGAAACTTAGCATGCAGTGGTGTTAGGAAAGGGTGCATACATGCACCTTTTATTTTCCCTCTACATCCATCACCCGGAGAGAGAGTTACCCTTAAGGTGGCGACATGCCCCAGATTGGCGAAGCACCAAATACAGGCCTTACTATATGCCAATGATGCAGTCATCATGGACGTAACCTGGTCGCATTGCAGCATCTCATGGAGACGCTTGACATGAGGATAAACACCAATAAGTCCTCTGTAATGTCCTGTGGATATTGAAAGGACTCAAAACCAACTTTCAAGCTCCATGGCAACCCGGTTGACATAGGGGTAGCATTCAATTGCAAGGGATCTTGACAGCCACAGCTAATAATTAGGAACAATGAGCTAGCAAGGAGTATTAATGATGTTTATGCCTTTGCTACTAAATTAGGTAAAAGATTGATTGCCCATATACTGGCTATTTACCTTGAAAAATGCATTGGCATAGCAACCTATGGGGCAGATCATGAAGAACAAATTCACAAGCTACTTACTGGCTCTTCCACCGTCCACCACCTGTTTTATTAGTCAAAGGGAATTAAGGCCTTCAACATCTTGAGGATATCTTAAGAACTCGACCAACTATGTTATGGCAAAGAGTTTGGATCAATGAAACCCTCACCCTGAATAGAATAAAAATTGAGGATTACTTGACCCTGGCCTAGAGTTTCCCTGGTTGAGGGGAATTACGGAAATGGCCAACGCTCTAGGCAGTCAGGATCTGTTTTAAGACTTCTTACAATCGTGGCTTATGTTACACAAAAAAATACTTCGGGCTAAGTGCCACACCCATTGGGACGATGAGAGATGCGAAAGACTGTCTGAACATCCCTTGGTTGCCTCATATATGCAACTCAAACCACTCACGAACATCCAGTCATTCAAGTTCAAGTTCAGCTTTATTCGGTGCAAGTAAAACCACCATAAAAGCATATTATTCAAGGAGGATCATTCCTGCATTACAACATAGTAATCCAGTCCTTCATGCTTCATGACGCACAGCACTACCAGCACTTTATCATTCTTAGGTTCCAACCAAGTCTATTTCATAGATTAGTCACCTTCACCGGGCGCAATGATTGGTTGCAGAATCTCTCACCTTGCCCATGCTATCAGAAATCAGCACACAGCACTTTACATTTAGCACTCTTCTGCACATTTGATTCTCATCATAGGTCCTCTGTTTAAGGCCTTTATTAAGTACTCTTCGCGTCATTGCACAGAAGCACTGCACTTTCTACAATCTGTTGGTTCAGGGGAGACTGCAATTAACATATATACTTTTATGAAGCTGGTGCTACAGACTAGGATATTTTTGGGTAAGCTCCCTTTATAGTTGCGTGACTTCTGTATATTTTAGGTCTAGATGCACTTATCAATATGCTTTTCTGATACCCTTATACTGCTATGACGTAAACTTAATACTATGATGAAATATGTCCTATGCTTCGAATATAATTATACTGCGCTATGTAACAGGCTATTCATGACCACTTTTGTGGTTCGTCCCTCTGTCACACAAGTCGCCGGCAGGCTCTTAAATGGATTATATCATTGTACTGTTTTTGGTGATTGTGTTTTATATGTATTTTTGTTTTATATTTATTCTTATCTTTTCAGTCTTATTTAAGGATTTAAGATGAATCTGCACTATTTTATTGCACATGATTGTATTGTACTTTAGTGGTTTATTTAATATGACTGAATAAAGCTGAATTAACTAATTGAGTCCAAGTGGCCTTTTCCCATGCACATCACCTTCGTTACTCCTAAGTCCTGCTCTTGGTAGACTTTGAAAAGTACTTCGATACAATTGACTGGTCCTTCGTAAGTGCCGCTGTAGAACTAGCCAGACTGGGGATTTCCTTCTGTACCTTGGTCAAACTCTTGCACTCTCATCCAACCGCTCAATTACATATCAACAAGTCCCTTCTCCCCCTTCCCTATGCATACAGCCCCCCCCCCCCAGCAAGGTTGCTACCTTTCCCCTCTCCTATTTGCCCTAGCAATCGAGCCCCTAGCATGACTCATATGATGTAACGCCCTCATACAAGGGTGGTCATGGGACAATGGTCCCAAGGACCGCATTGCTCTATATGCAGATAATATCTTGCTCTTTGCAGCGAACCAGCAGGCCTCGGCCCATGATGTCTAGAAATACTCAACATTGATGAGGACGCCTCAGTTATCTAGGTAAATAAAGTAAATCCCCTGCTGATCCCAAAAACTGATGTCTTGAGTGTCTGCTACTGGCATTCCACAATCCCCATGCACCACTTATCATTCCGATACCAGGGCATCTATATTTCTCGGCTTCCGGAGCTGGTGCGGAGCCTCAATTTGACTCCCCTAGTGACCAACAGGAGATGGGACCTTCAGAAATAGAGGCACCTCCTACTTTATGTACTGGGAAAAGTAGCCCTCCTTTTAATGAAAGTATCCCCAATCCTGTATGTTTTCCAAACGTTTCTCCTTCCATTCTCCAGGCAATGGTTTCAGAATTTTAGCTCTATAATCTGTAACTTCCTCTGGGCAGACGATTGTTCCAGAGTAGCTCTAGTTAACTGCCAAGAGTGCCTTTTGATGGATGGATGGGAATGGCGGACCTAATTATATGACCCCACAGTTGGCTGTGATAAATGAGTGGTTTAATTGGGTGGGGGTGAAAGGGGGGGGGGGGGGGGGATGCTACGATATACCGCACTAAGCTGACTTCGCTAGGCCTTGACAAGATCATGGGAATGCTCTATGGGGCCCCCATCCTCGGATGCCTCCTGGAGATTACTCAGGCGATATTACTAAATTGGTGAGCGGCTCTCTGCATCACGGGCTGGGACCGCAGGCTCACGGGGATGACCCCCCCTCTGGTAGGGAAAATGGATGCACCACACTGCAAAGATGAGAGATTAACAAAGTCGGAGACGTCAGGGTAGGTAACCATATACAGACGTTTCTGGAGATAAAGGAGCAATATAAACGGTCCTGCAGTCAGTTTCATAAATACCTGCAATTGTGACACGTACTCTTGGCTAATATTCCCCGCGACACAGATGTTACGGACTTCAGCCCTCTCAAGGCCAAACTGTTGATGGGGAAGCTTTACAAGTGTGCTAGCTCATAGATTTACTGATCCCTAGTTATTAATACCCTGCAGCAATTCACCAGATTGACACGGAAATGGGAGACTTGGGTTGGTGAGCTTGAAGACGCTGAGTGGAGGGAAGCCAGAATAGCTCCCAGAGAGTTAGCTACTGCCACCGTTATTAGATTGATTCAACTTAACTACTTGCACCTTACTTACATGACCCACCCCCCTTTGGGTTCACCAAACTTATAACGAGCAAGTAACTATGGCACATGTGGACAGCAGCTAACAGGATCATCATGAAAATTACGAACTATTTTTAACCTCTTTTAAAGAGCAGGAACAAAATATTAAGTGTTTTTCATGTTAGGATTAGTTAGCTAGGAGTAGTTATATTTCATCCTTTCCTTCTTGTCAGCTGTGGTTTTAGGAAAACCCTTTATATGGATTTTTTTTGTATCGATCACTTGGTATAGTACCACATGTAGCCAATTTAAATTCTTACAAAGTTTCAAGTTTACCAATGTGAAACATCCGAATGTCCAGAAACACAAACATTACATACCTTTAACTCAGCACTGAAACCCTCCTTAGTAACACTAAGGATCATATTTGGCATTTTGCAGAAGAACTCAATAGTCTCAAGACTAATGTTTAAAAAAAAAAAACAACTATGGAAATAAAGTCATGGGAATTAACTTCTAGCGAACGTGTGGCATAGCATATAGCGAGTCTACGGTGCTTTCATGTATGCAGTGTTTTTTATCTGCAAGTTCATTACTACGGGAAGACAGGATCAGAGATCCCTTGGAAGAGACAGGAGATGACGAAAACATAGGGATGAAACAAAGGCAGTCATTGGCTGTCTTAATTGAAGATACGGTTAATGCATTTGAATTGGGGCGGGGGTGTAGGAAACTGGCTCTATATATACTACACTAAAATGAGGTTTAGTGTGTATAGTGTCCAGGTGACCCCAGAGGTAGGCAGAGGTTAAAGTTAGATCGAACCTTACTCTCTATTTGTGGGTTGTGGGAGCAAAGCTCCTAGGGTTAAGGTCAGGGCAAATGGGGAAACAAAGTAGTACAAAAGGTGCACCCTCAGCGGCACTGGGGCGGCCTGGTGCAGAGTGCCGTTTCGAAGTCGGGCGCCCTGTTTTCTATGGAGAACCTCCGGTTTGCAAAAGCACTGCAGGCAGGGAGACGAAGGACTTCTGGGTGCGACCACCACTTGGAGAGGTAATTTGGGAAGTTAAGGGTTGGTTAGGAACTGTTGGTTTGGGCACACAAGGCTGTGGGGCGTCGGGTGCAGGGGTGCCTTTTAGGGTCGGATCTTCTTACCAGCTCCTGGTCGCGGTTAGGGGGGCCTTCTGGATTTAGACTGCAGGCGTCGGCTGGAGGCAGGTCAGGGGTCGCCAGATCTCGGGTCACAATCGTATGTCAAAATCTTTTAATGGCTTTCCAACCCATAAGTGTCGATCCATGAAGAACACGGACCACTAGTGTGGAAAACTAGGGCCCTGAAAGTTATCAGCTCTGTCCCTAGAAACTCATTCACAGAGCGGGAAGAATGGGTGAGTCGGTAAGGAATCTGCAGCTAGATAGAGTCTCTACCAGATAAGGAGATACTGAAGGTATCTTACTTTTGAATAGATACCCAAGCAATAGCATCCAAGGAGGTGGACTGCTGACCAATGTTAAACAAGGAAGTCCTGCAGGACCAACGGGCGAAGTGCCCATCCCAATGGACCAGACTGTCCAGAGAGTAATGGTTGGTGAATGTGTGCAGAGAAGCTCAAGTTGCTGCCTGGCAGATGTGCAGGACCAAAACTCCATGAGCTAATGCAGTGGTCGCACCTTTAGCTCTGGTGGAATTAGCTCACAAACCTTCAGGAGGTTGCTTCTCAGCCAATGCGTAGCAGATTTTAATGCATAGCCTGACCCATCTGGAGATGGTCAGATTCAGCACAGCCAAACCTTTCTTCGCTCCAACATACCCCACAAAGAGGTTGTCGTCCACCTGGAACTACGTGTGCAGTGAAGGTAGAACGACAACGCTCTTTTGGGTCCAGAAGATGGAGTCACTCCTCTTCCTCAGAGAGGTGTGGAGGAGCATAAAAGGTAGGCAGGGTGATGGATTGGCCTATATGAAATGAGGTGACCACTTTCAGTAGAAAGGAAGCCCATGTGCAAAGCACCAGTTTGTCAGAAAAAATTGAGAGGGAAGGCGGCTCTGATGATGAGGCCTGCAGCTCACTCACTCTACGGACAGATGTAATCGCCACAAGAAAGGCTGTTTTGATTGTCAGAAACCTGATAGGACAATTATGGAGAGTCTCAAAAGGAGCACACATCAAGAAAGTTAAAACCAGATTAAGGTCCCACTGATGAATAATAAATGGTGATGGAGAGAAAAGATGGACAAGACCTTTTAGGAACCTCTTCACAATAGGGGACTTGTATAATGAGGATTGCTCAGGAAGCCACAAAAAAAGGCATAAAGAGCAGACATGTAGCCCATAAGAGTGCCCAGAGCAGAGCCCTGCTTAGCAAGGGAAAGAGTAAGATTTCAAAAAGGGAGGCAGAGAGGGAGTCAATGTCCTTTCCTGCACACCATGCCACACATTTTTTTCAACTGCAGGTATATATATTTTCTTGCTGGAGGGATGCCTAGCTGCCAAGATGACTTTAGAGACTTCGGGAGGAAGATCGAAAGCTGTCAACTGGCCCAACTCAATCTCCTCACAGGAAGGCAGAGAGTGGACAGGTTCGGGTGAAGAACCCTCCCCTGTTGCTATGACAGAAGATCCTCCTAAAGGGGCCGCCTGATCAGCGGATCGATGTCCATGCTCAGTAGCTCGGGATACCAGACTCTCTGTGATCAGTCCGGAGCCACAAGGAGGACTTGGACCCGGCCGTTCTAGATCTTCTTGAGAACTCTGGGCAAGAGTGGTATGGGGTGAAAGGCGTACAGGACGCCTGAGCTCCACTTGAGATGAAAAGTGTCTACTACCGAGAGCCAGCTTGGAAACTCCAACGGGCAACACTGCTGGCATTGCACATTCTCGACGGAGGCGAACAGATCTGACCAAGGCTCTCCCCACTGCTGAAAGAGACCTTGCGCCACCTCTGAGTGGAGACGCCATTCATGATCCTCTAAGCATTGATGGCGGAGTTCATCTGCTTTGGCGTTCAGCAGGGATGTGGAATCCCTATAGCCCGACGCCCGGGACATATTGTTTGGGGTCAAGGCAACACGTTTTCATATGCATTGTGTCCTTGCGACAAGTAGGCCGAACTCCCTGCAGCACAAACCCTTTGGATGCCTGTTTACAGTACCACATTATGGACCAGGGAAAGCCAAGCATGTAGTTAAGGTAATATTTGTGTCCATATGTCAATGTTGTTCAAATTTGTATTTATGGTGCATTATTACAAAGCCTATATTATTAGGGTGAGCGCTCTAAGTAACTGTTGTAAGCTTGGACTGCACTACTGACAGTGGTTCCATTATAAAATGTATACACACGTTTTCAAAGTTTAGCAATATGAGGCTATGTATAATTCTCCCAGAATGCTCTCTGATTAGATGCAAATATTTTCATAAGCTTGAAAGCAAGATTGATGATTCTCTTCCGTTCAAAATAAAAAGTTCACAGAAAAATGAAAAAAATATTTCACTAAACTACTGTAAAATTTTAGGTACCATTTCTTTCCTTCATCATTTAGTAAAATGGGTCGATGTATGCCAGTATTTCCCAAAAATATTCATAATGAAAAATCACTGTAAGCAGTTTTCATAGGATTATGGGAAACAATATTAAACAACCAATGGTAAAGCCAGAGTATTTTAATAAACACAAAAGGTCATGTTGACTCCAGACCTAATTAGGGGTCCAATTATTAAATAAAGTCTCAAAAGTGCACCCATGTCCTTGCATTAAGTGCAGATATACTGCTTTCGTGAATTCACAAGACTTTACAGAAGTAGGCCGAAAATAGTACTCCTAGAAAATATTTGTGAACCGCATTTAGCATTAGCAAATATGCAGGTGTAGATCTGCTCATGCGAAAATCTGAGTGTTTGCAAGTTCACTTTCCCTCCAACCAATTTTTTCCCAACCCTGGAAGAAGTTGTATGTCTGCCATTGTCGGGAGTACATTTCCAGCATTTCTCAGTATGGGAAAAAATTAGACCAGAGTTAGTGAAAACCCTTAACACATGCAAGTTAGTAGGTTTGCACAGACTAAAAAGGGTATTCCAACCCTATTGCTTACCATTACCTTCAGCCCCAGTATGTAGATCTGCGGAAAAGTAGCAACATAAGGGAATTGCTAGTATTCAAACCCTACTATGGAAGGAGCCCTGGCATAATCAGAGAGGCTATTTCAGAGCGCTTATATAATGAGATTGCTACCATAATTTGTCTCTGCATTACATGGCACAAAAGGGACAAGTGGATTTAGTTTCAGGATAAGTAGATTTATGAAGCAACCTGCCCCATGGACAATTAGATATTTTATTAAATTCCACACCCCTGGTTCAGAGATCCCACCAAGTTTTGAACCATCAGGAATATGCCCTGCTGTTCCAGCCATGTCCAGGGGCAGGGCTTCTTGAAAAAGGGTCAACTGCCTCATCCAGCCCTGTTTGTTGCAGTGCCACGTGGTGGTGCTGTAGTCGGTGAAGGCTTATTCCAGTCTTCCCTTGATGGAGGGAAGAAAACTCTTTCAATGCCAGTCTGATCACAAGGAGCTCCAGCAGGGTGCTGTGGAGCCAAGACTCCACCAAGGAACCAAGTCCTACGATCTCCACCTTTCCCAGATGGCTGCCCCAACCCAGGAATGACCCATCTGTCACTATAGTCAGCAATGCGTGGGGAAGAAAGAGGGGTCTGCCGCTGATCCAATCACATTTCGTCAGCCACCATTACAGATCTTTTGTAGTTCCCTCCGACATCTGGACAAGGTCGAAGAGATTCCCCTAATGCTGCGTTACCAGCAGGAGGCCGTGTGAGGCCTAGCAGCCTCAAGATCAGTCTCACTGAAATCTAGGCTAAAGACTGAAACATCGGATATCCTGGGTGGCCGTTCCGAAGATCGGTTGCGAAACTGCACTGTATCCAGAAAAGCTTCAATGAAAGGGAGCATCAAGTGTATCATAGGCATGTTTATAGTCAACCCCAGCAAAAGCAGGAGTCCGCCCTAGCCTCAAGGTGAGAGATCACTGCCTGGGGAGAGCCCGCTTTCAACAGCAAATCGTCAAAGTAGGCAAAGACTGGAACTCCTGACCTCCGCAGGTGTGCTGCAACCACCACGATCGCCTTGATGAACACCCAAAGGGCGCTGGGAAGGCCAAAAGGGAGCACAGCAAACTCATAATGCTTGTGGCCCATCGTGAATTGCAGGCAGTGTTTGTGGGCAGGCAGAACGAGAATGTGGAAGTAGGCATCCAGAAAGTCCAAAGCTATCATCCAGTCTTCATGGTCTAAGGCAGACAGAATTTGAGCTAACCTAAGCGTACTGAAATTCTCCTTACTCAGGAAGAAATTGAGAGGGCACCAGTCCAAAATTGAGCAGAGGCCTCAGTCCTTCCAGGGCACAGAAAGGTGAGAATAGTAAACATAACTTGCTTCTGATGCCAGCGCCCTCTTGATGGCTCCTTTGGCTACAATAGTCTGTACTTCCCGACGGAGCAGGGAGAGGTGGTCCTCCATTAGTTGGTCTGAGGATGGTGGCGAGGCTTCTAGAAAAGAGGTGGAGTAAACCCTCTGAACAAAATGAAGGACCCACTTGTCCACTGTTAAAGACTCGCAGTGGGGCAGGTAATGTCGAATCCTGCCACCAACTGGGTGCCAGTGATGGTATGAGTGCACACTAAAGTGGTTTGAAGGTTCTTGCTGCCGGGAGGGCCGGAAGGGATGGTTGGTTGTCCCACGAGGATTGTGGGAACTGCATCCGCGGCCACGAAAGGACTGGGGAGTCTGTTGGCCATGGTGTCTGGGAGGGAATGGACATGGTTGGTAGCCCCTACCAAAGCCACAGACGGGGCGAAAGACAGAGTGGGGTTGGCATGCGCCATGAAGAGGCCCCAAGGACCTGCAAGTAGCTCAGCTGCCGTTAAAGCGCTCCGGTGCTTAATGTGCCCTGTCTACGAAGAGACTGGTGCCATCAAAGGGCATGTCTATAAGGGATGCCTGGTTATCCCCTGAAAAGTCAGTCGATCTCAGCCAGGCGTGACGTCTGACTGCCACGGACTGCTCAATTCAATTTGCAGAGTGAGTAGGTCATATCCAGCCCACAGCAAATGGTGAACTTTGCTGCATCTCTGCCATCTGCAATAGCCTGTAATGGTATGGCTCGGGCCTCATCTGAGACCATGGGCAGCACTTGCACAACCGAATCCCAAACTGTGTGGGTTTATCAGCCCAAAAGGCATGTGGTGTTTACTGACCACAGTGTAAGGCTAACGGAACAGAACATCATCTTGCCAAAGGTGTCTAACCTCTTGGATTCCTTATCTGGAGGTGTGATAGGGAATGCACCAGGGTTGACTTTGGAGGTGGAGGCCAGTGCGACCAGGTTCTCCAGGGTGGGGTGGGCTGGGTGAGGAAAGCTGGGTCCCTAGGAGTGCGGCGATGGCAGTGAGCAATTGCCTTATGCACAGGCGCCCTTGTGCAAGGCTTGGCCTAGACCCAGGCCACAGCAAACAAAACAAGATGATGGACGGAGTGCTGAAACATTTCAACCACTCACCCCAGTCAAGAGATCTGGGTTTAATCCATCATTCTTTTGCTCCCTATGCCGCCCCAGTTTGGACCCAGCCATAAGCAAATCAGTCTTGCCCTGCTCCTCATGGGAACAGTTCAGCCTGAACTGCCAGGCCAGGTCCTCCCTGGAACAGTAACAAGCATCTTAGTACTGGTTTCTGGGTATCACCCCTCATCAGCTAGGCTAGATTGAATCCAGTGGCACAGCAAGCAAGGGACCCATGTCTGGGCATACCCTTGGCCACTATGGTTCCCAGCAGAGCATCTGTGAGGGCTTTGTTAAAAGAGGGAGGAAGTTCTGTGGGAGCAGCTCCCAGCTGAAGTACCTCTGTATAGAAATTCAGCCTGTCAGTCTGCCATTGGCTCAGAGACTAGTGCTGTTATTGCCGTAATAAAGTAGTACATCACTGTCGATCTAGAAGCCCTAATCGGAAAGCAGGCCACAACTGACAGAGGACATCT
The DNA here is from genome assembly GCF_964204655.1 of Triturus cristatus. Classification (NCBI taxonomy): domain Eukaryota; kingdom Metazoa; phylum Chordata; class Amphibia; order Caudata; family Salamandridae; genus Triturus; species Triturus cristatus. Next base: position 446,210,072 of record NC_140587.1, on the reverse strand, counting down.
TTGCAAGGAGATCAGCATGGATGCCACAACTGGCACCCCAGGATTCAGTCTAGGCTATCAGGAGGACCGCGGCTGCTGAAATCTGGTGTTGCTGCACAGGCCCACCTGACTGATTAACTCACAGGCCATCATCCACACAGGTGAAGCCTACACCTTGAAGAAAAGAGCAGTGTGCTGCCAGAACTGTAATAGAAGCCATAGGTACAATTTTGGGGACAATCCTGCACAAGTGATTAAAGAGTGCGCACGCACAGATGGGTCTGGCGTGCTCAGTTAGACTTTTTGCCAAGAAGGGCTAAAGAGGTATTGAACAAAAATGGTGCCATTCACATGTGAGAGAAATGAAGCTATCTGCGCCTGTACGTACTACCTGCCTAAAACCTGTAGTGTACTGGGGACTCAACCATTGCAGGAGGAAAAGGAAGAAAATGGGAAGACCCCAGAAAGTTTGGGGTGTAGCACTTGTCTATAGCAACAAATTTTTCAAGCCCGTATGTCTCTTCAATTAACGGAGTAGTATTTAGTTATGTGGTATGATTAAAGTACTTTTTTCATAAAAGATTAAACTTGACAGGATATTATGTTATTGTGTCTGTTGGTTGACGTTTGAGCTCTATTACTACACAGTACCTCCCTGAAAAGTCTGCGACTCCTCGCCATCACCACTAGTCAAGTAGAGATGTATGTACTTGGCCCACTTATCAGAACAATACTAGTAACGACCCTAAGATACCAGTGGCAAATAACCTCAACCACCAGACTTAAGACTCAGCAGGCTTTGTCTTTCCTGTGGGTCTCCCACCCCAAATGAAGCTAGATACATACTATCTTAGCTTGCTGCATTTCCTTAAGTTCGAAGCCAGGAACCACAGCTAAGAAAAATCAGATTTGGCATATCAGCCCAACTAAATTCCCTTATCTAAAAAATAAATAAATAAAAAACAGTACATCAGTGTTTTTGGCTGAGGGTTTTGCAAGAGCATGATCATAACAAGGACGTGTCTACAGGAGTACCAGAGTGCACATAAAGTCATTTTATTCTACCTCACCCTTTCCTTTCTCCATTGTCTACTTATGGGTAGATTACATATCAAACAGAACAGAAAGACAAGAAAGAAGCCAGCATTAGAGGGTGTAGACCTCAGGAAAATGCTTCTCAATCCCAAACAGCATTGGGTGAAAGCCTCCATAACATTGCAGCAAGATTCATGCGAGCAGCCAAGTGATTGTCCGGCACAAGTTTTGGTCCTGGTGGAGCGCACTTAGGCTTAAATGGCAGACCTGCAAATAGATGTAATCCATCTAGCATCAATATCTTTCAGCCACGCCAGTCACTGAGGAATGTTGTCATTCTCAGGACCTATTGTCACAGCCTTTAACCATGCCTGGTAAGTACTGGAGGTTGGATTTAGCCTTTTTTCCATATTTTGGACTCAGAGTACCACTCTACTAGGCCCACACAGGAAATAGTGGAAAAGCACACCCTGCACCCATTCTTTCTTCCCTTCAGACCATTATGAAATGCCGTTGGCCAAGCAGAACAGGTCCTAGGCTGTAAGGCATGATTTATTTTTTTGTTTGTTTATTTATTTATTTATTTGTGGCTAGGTCTTATCACTCTTCCTGTCCCCACAGCCCCTGAATACTTGCAAGGCAGTAGGATCAGGCCGGGCCTTTAGCTGGGCCATTTCATCTGGTTTCTAAAACCACCCAGTAGATGCTGGGCATGTCCTTCAGCACTGCCCTGGGCCATTTCATCTGGTTTCTAAAACCACCTCAGTAGATGCTGGGCATGTCCTTCAGCACTGTCCTGCTCAGCATCACAAAATGGCTGCCATATTATGGCTCAAAATACCCTCAAACAAGCTAATTGATGTTGGTAGATGCAGTTTGAGGCTCCTTTGAGCCAGGTCTTGAGATCCTTCCTGAATAGGGTTAGTGACAGGGATAGCCTGAGGTGGAGAAGCAGCGTGTTCCAGGTTTTGGCGGCGAGGTAGGAGACGGATCTTCCTCTGGTCGAGAACTTGTGGATCCGAGGGTTGGTAGCGAGAGCCAGTTCGGCGGAGCAGAGATGTCTGGTGGGTACATGGAATGAGAGGCGTTGGTTCAGGTAGACTTATCCAGCGTTGTGGAAGGCTTTTTAGGCATGTGTGAGGAGCTTGAACGTGATTCTTTTGTTGACTGGGAGCCAGTGGAGTTCTTGTAGGTGTTCGGAGTTGCGGCTGTGTCAAGGGATGTTGAGGACCAGTCTGGCCGCGGAGTTCTGAATGTTCTGTAGTTTCCTGAGGAGTTTCTGGGTGACGCCTGAATAGAGTGCGTTGCTGTAGTCGAGTCATCTGATGATGAGTGCGTGGGTGACCATCTTTCTGGCCACAGTGGGGATCCATCTGAAGGTCTTTCTAAGCAGGTGGAAGCATGAGGAGGAGTTGAAGTTGATCTGGCAGTTCATTGTGAGCGAGGAGTCCAGTATAATGCTGAGGTTTCGTGCATGGTCCGTGGGTGTGGGGAGGATTCTCAACACGGCGGGCCACCAGGAGTCTTCCCAAGCAGAGGTGTTGGACCCCAGAATGAGGACTTCGATCTTGTCCAAGTTGAGCTTGAGGCAGCTGTTTCTCATACAGGTAGCTCTGGCCTTCATCAGGTCGTCGAAGGTGTTTCTGGCGATTGTGGGTTCATAGGTGAGGGAGAGGATCAGCTGGGTGTCGTCGGCGTAAGAGACTATGTTGAGTCTGTGGTTCCGGACTATGGCTGTGAGCGGGACCATGTAAATGTTGAAGAGGGTGGCCCTCAGTGAGGAGCCCTGGGGGACTCCACAGCCGATCTCTGTGGGTTCTGAGAGGAACAATGGTAGCCTGACTCGCTATGTTCTACCGATGTGGAAGGAATGGATCCAGTCCAGAGTTTTGTCACAGATGATGGCGTCGAGGATTCTCGTGCTTAGGGTGCAATGGGTCGAAGATGGTCCAGAGGTCCATGAGGATGAGGGCTGCTGTTTCTCCCCGGTGAGGATGGAGTGGATGTCATTGGGGTGCAGCGAGGATGGCTGTCATGGTGCAGTGGTTGCTTTGGAAGTCAGATTGAGAGGAGTCCAGGACATGGTTTTCTTCGATGAACTTGGAGAGTTGGGCATTGATGGCCTTCTCGATGACCTTGGTTGGAAGATGGATTTGAAATTCTTGAGGTCTGTTGGTTGGCGGACTGTTTCTTCAGCAAGGGATTGATCTCTACTTGTTTCCAGTCATCTGGGAAGGCAGCGGTCTTGTGGGAGCAGTTGATGGTGTGGTGTAATTCGGGGGTGATGGAGGTGGAGGCTCTGTGGAACAGGTGGTGCGGTCAGGGGTCTGAGGGTGTTCCGGAGTGAATGCTCTTAATGGTCTTGACAGTGTCGTCCGTGGTGAGCGGAGTCCAGTTGAGTAGGATCTGTTGGTGGGCATCATCATCGCGTGTGGTGGTGGCAGGAGTGATAGGCGGGTCTTGGGTGTCAAAGCTGACATAGATCTGCAGGATCTTGTGGTGGAAGTAGGTGCAGAGTTTGTTGATGAGGTCTTGGGAGGGTGGGAGTTCTGTGGTCTCGCTGTTGAATTTTGCGAACTTGTTGACGATGGCGAAGCGTTCTTTGCTTTTGTGGATATTGGTGTTGATTCTGTGTCTGAGGGCTGCTTTCTTTGTAGTTTTTAGGAGGAGGTGGTGTGCGTTGATGGCGGCTTTAAAGGTTGCGTGGCCTTCTGGGACCTCTAATAAGATAAATAGCTCTGGAGGATTTTATTCAACCGAAGTAACTCTTATTACAGAAGAGGTTGGAGACACCAGACTGAGAGTGTACTGGCATACAGTGCAGAGGCGTAGAGTGCAGCACTGCAAAGTGGTGTGTAGTTGTGCAGAGTAGATTGGAGTGGCTGAGACTAGAGTGGTGGAGTGCAGTGACGTAGAGTGGTGTAGAGTGCTCTGGCATAGAGTAGAGTGGTGCAGAGTAGAGAGACGCAGAGTAAAGCAGCATAGAGTGGAATGGTGCAGAGTGGAGTGCAGTGGCATGGAATGATGTAAACTGGAGTGGTGCAGAGTGGCATGGAGTGATGCAGAGTAGCATGGAGTGGTGCTGAGTGGAGTGGAATATACATGGTGTGGTTCCAAAGTACCTTTACAGACAACACATTTTCAATTAAAATTATCATTACATTTACACAGACATACAGTTTTACAAATAAAACTGTACAGCGTACAAATTATAACCTTTGCAAATGACATCACCTAGTGTTTTGATTTGTTTTCATTATATTAAAATATTTGTTTCCAAAACACTTCAGAATTAACAAAAAATGTGCTTCATTAGTGCGTTCTGAATTCCGATATATTATGAAATGCTTCTGTCGGCGAAAAAAAACCCAAACTTTCCTACACCCCCAGTATCCAGCAAGATTGTCACAAACTCTCTCGCTTTGAAGTCGGAGGAAGAAAAGTAAACACCAAGCTCCCTTGAACACAGAGCCTAAGATTTGACTTGTCTTTGAATGCACAGCAAATGTGACAATTTTAGAACAAGATTTACAGGCCTCTTTCTAGAAAGGACACTCGTGTTTTGAAAAAGCTTTGCTCCTAAGAAGGGATGAAGTCACCGTGGACAGCCTAAAACAAATAAAGTCAGCAAATAGAAAGCCAGAAAATGTGTGCTACAAACCACAAAGCCAATGGTAAGCAAAGAGCAGAATACATTCCTAGGGAAGCTTTCTGAATGTCCCCAAGATGTCGTTAGCAAAAAATCAGAAGCTGACAAGACACTAAAAACTGTTTTTATGCATCTGTTTCACCTGCACACAATACATAGACCTATTATAAAACAAAAAGGGAAAATCTAAAACCAAAGACAGATTTTGGGCTACATTCTTACCAATACATGTTTTTCCAGGTTCTGAAGCAAGTTATCATGTGTTTCCTCTTTTCTCAGAAGCAGTTGTTTGAGCTCTGCAGTGGTAAGTCCAAGTGTTCTTGATGGGTGAGAACCCTCCACCTCCATTAGACTAGTTTCTTCGCCACAGCATCCCTGCATAGATCAACACAGCTTTGTTACACAAAACCCATAAACATCAAGGAATGGGTCTCTGAAAACCTACAAAAGGCCATTTAGATAAGTTAAGCTAAGAGTTCTCAACCACATTCAACTGTAAAGCAGACTATGAGAAAGTGATCAGGCCAAAAGGAACATGTACACAGAATAATAATGATTCATATATTTTAGTTTGCAATAAAATCAGCTGTACAAAATTTGAGGATCAATGTCAATATACAGAATGTTTCAATGACAGATATATAATTAACATTCAGAAAAGCATCTTTATTTGTAATAGCACAGTAATTCTCTTTTACAACATTCAAATTGTATTCAACATGACTATTGCTTTAATATTCTGAACAGCTGAATTAAACAAAAAGTTACTTACATTTGGTAACACCTTATCTGGTAGAGACTATCTAGCCGCAGATTCCTTACCTTAGAAATATCCCTAGGTGTCAGGCTAGATCTGGAAATCTTTCATTAGCACACCTCTGCGTGCCAGTAGGTGGCGTCGATCAGCTACGCATGGCATCATCCGTGCCGGAAGTGACATCCGCGGTGCTTACGGAGGCGCCACCCAGGCGTGCTGACGTCAAATACTTTCCATGCCAGAAGGGCAGGTCTACGAAGTACACTGACCACTGGTGTGGAAAACTAGGGGCCTGAAAGGGAAAAGACCCGCCCCTAGAAATTCATTCACAGATCGGGAAGGATGGGTGGGTCGGTAAGGAATCTGCAGCTAAATAGGGAAGTAGCTTGTTCATCTGATAGAGACATCTAGCCGCAGATTCCTTACCTTAGAATACATACCTAAGCAAAAGCTCCCTGGAGGTGGGTCTGCGAACCAATTTCACACAAGGAAGTCCTGCAGAAAGACAGGCAAAGTGACCATCCCTACGGACCCGCCTGTCCCTGTGTGCAGAGAAGGCCACGTTGCTGCCTGGCAGATGCCCAGGACTGAAACTCCATGAGCCAACGCAGTTGGGTCAGCTTTAGCTTTGGTGGAATGAGCACGCAAGCCCTCAGGGACTTGCTTCTTAGCCAATTGCTTAGCAGATTTTGGTACAGAGAACACTCTGTCTGAACAGCCCATCCATTCTTCGCAACGACATGCCCCACAAAGAGGTGGTTGTCCACCTGGTACTCTTGTGTGCCGTGAAGGTAGAACGACAATGCTCTTTTTGGGTCCAGATGGTGAAGTCGCTCCTTTTGCTTGGAGGGATGAGTCGGAGCATAATAAGTAGGCAAAGTGATGTTTTGGCCTACCTGAACTAGAGTGGCTACTTTCAGAAGAAAGAAAGCTCTTGTATGAAGCACCAGTTTATCTGGGTAGATGTTAAGATACGGAGACTTGGATGAAAAGTTCACTGACCCTCTGGGCAGATTGTATTGCAATAGGGAATAGAACAAGCATTGGCATAGCCAATAGGTCTCGCTTTTGGGACCTTATAAGTATTTAGTCATGCAGCACAATATCCTTGGCACAACAACATCAACTGTAGCATGGCTAAACACTTATAAGTTCCCAAAGGCGAGAATTATTGTCTATGCCTATGCTTGTTTCCCCTGGCCCTCCCTTACAATTGCTTCCAAATGAGGCTTCCGGTGGGTTGATTTAGAAAAATGGAACACAAACTTGAATTTGCAGTCTTCAAATGTGAATGAAATCCGGTGATTGTTTAGGTGAAAAGTAACCAAAGCATGGATCTGTAAATGTATGGACTTAGCCATGTGATGTGATGTGAACAGGTGCTGCAGATATTTGCATTTGGTGATATAGAAACCATACTTCCCACTCTATGGGGATTGCTACTGTTGCTAGACAAACTGCAAAAATCATGGTCACTTAGAGAAGGAAAGTAAAAGAGCGACAGGTAAGGAGAAGTCTGAACAGAAGAAAAGATGGGATAAAAGAAGATATTTGGGTGTGGTAACAGCGTAGTGAAGGAGATATCTGAGAAGAGCAAGAGGAGTGGTGAAAGGCGCATTTCAAGAAGTAGGGACAGAGCATGGAGAGACAGGCACCCAACCCTCCAAGTGTACTTTGAAAGAAGGGCTCTGGAGCCTAGCAGCCTGCATACGACTTTAGCACAATGTGGGTTTCGACCACAGGTTAAGAGCCACACTGAGTTAAGTTACAGCGCTGGAAAGTAGAACTCATCACATTCAGGGGAACAATACTCTCACTTTCAGTGCATGTGTTCCAGAAATACTGAGTAATGGGGCAAGAATGTCTGATTTGTGAATGTAGGTCTCAGTCTAGAGCCCGTCTGCATACAAAGAGCTTCGGTTAAAGGGGAACCACAGCTGCTCCCCATTTCCTCAGAGGCCATGGTCCCTTTCTGTTCAGTTAACTGGTTGGCCAAAGGCGGTTATATTAATCTCGGTGCTGCTCAGCAATGAAACAATTACAGAATATTCACAGGCTGTATCCTGGTTTCACAGTCTTGCAGAATGAAAATAAGTGAAAGGCATCAGGACATTTTCTGTTTGTCATTTATCCCGAAAGGTTCAATAACGACTAAATAATGTTGTATAAACTATACACATGCTGTGTTGGGTTAGAGAGAAACCTTCATATCACATATGTGTCCCCTAAAGGTTCTGGTTGCAGAGGCTGATGAGATTCACAGATCACTTGAATTTTTATTCTCAATGAGGCTCACTGGTCTGCCTTCTATTTCCTTACATTAAGCAACCGCGCCTTATCATTCACTTTGAGTTTGCATGAGTTGCTTGTCCACTCCATGTTGTTTCTTTGCATTCAGATACTTGAGTATGAGTGGGTCTGTATTTTCTGACCAATGCGCAAACCCCTGTTTGCGCAGGACTCTGAATTCCTATTTGCGCGGTATTTACAATACACAGTCACTACTGGGTGCGTTAAATACTGCACCATTTGTTAAATTTCGGTGGGAGAAAACTACCTGAATTTAGCAGGGGAACAGAGTGCAGTATTTATCGTAATACATTGATTTGCATGCGTGAAGCACTATAATTCGCATGGTATTTCTCAAAAACTTGGAACAGGTGTTATTATCGCACTCGATAAATTCCAAACTCCAGGGTGTCATATTTTATGCAGCACACATTAAATAGCATCTACTCATCCTACACACTTGGAATCAGAGCCTTATAGAGTTGATTTTCTAATATGGGAAACAGACCTACACATCCCAGAATGAAAAGCTAGAAACAGGACTAGACAAGCTAATTACGCACGGAGAAGACAAACTCAAGAGCTCTGTGTACTCTACTGCTTTATGTACAACCCATAAACTATCTACTCTGTATACTTGTAGGACGTGCAGTGGGAGGCATCGTGTGAGTGCTGCTCACAGAGTGCCTACCACTGATGTGTACTGTTGATGACTTTATAGCACATTACACAGACTTCCCTGAATGGGATATCAGTTTATAACACAGCCAGTGCGACACAGCGCAGCTGTTTTTACAGACTTGTCAGCTTCGATACCGCGTTTGAAAAGTGGTTTCCTGATGTCAAAATTGTACTCAGCAGATGTTGTGGAAGTGAATTGGCAAGTTTTCATATGAAATGGAACCTTAGACAAACTATGACAAAACCACCGAAGCATTGATGGAAGCATGCATGAATGCACCTACAAAATGACATGGGTGCTATTTTTTTCCTTTTTAGTTTTCGATCCAAGTAGGATCAGTAACTAAAATGAAACATGTAAAAGTTTTTTTTTTTTTAAATGGGGGAGGGAAGGAGTGAAAGCAATGGGGGTGGAAGCAAGAGCGGCCACGAAAGAAACATGGGGAAGGGCACGGGTCATTCGAAAGCAACACTGGGTTGAGCAAATAAGCAACACAGGAGGGTGGGAAGGGGGCGGAAGCAACACGGGTTGGGAGAAGCCATACGATGGGGGGAAACAGCAGCCAGCAAGAGAGGAGAATGCAGGTGGGGAAGAAACATGGGGAAGGTCACGGGTCATTCGAAAGCAACACAGGGTTGTGCAAATAAGCAACACAGGAGGGTGGGAAGGGGGTGGAAGCAACACGGGGTTGGGAGAAGCCATACGATGGGGGGAAGCAGCAGCCAGCAAGAGAGAAGGAGAACGCAGGTGGGGGGAGCAAAATGGAGGGTGTGGGTGGGGGAAGAAACAGTGAGAAGCTCACAGGCATGCACAACATTGAGGGAACGAGGAGAAACATGTGTGAAAGAGCAATGGGGGCGAGAAATACACAAAGGAATCAGCTTGAAAATGCATGCTCTCATATGGAGTGCTTACCTTAAAAGACAAGAAGGGAAACTAGGAGCGCCTCGCGCTCAAAGTTAAAAAAAAAAAAAAAAAAAAAAAAAGCTGCGAGACGCGCTCGATTGGGGGGAGGGGGAGGGGCATTGAAGCGAGGCGCGCGCGCGCGCGCTTGGCCGAGCGAGAGGTAAGCCATATGGCGCCTCTGCTCGTGCCTGTGCATGTGAAAGCAGGCAGAATGCCAGCTAAAAGCGTGCGGTCGCACTTTTAAAAGCCCTGTTTACTAAATGTCTCGCCGAGCAGTGCATGCGCTGGCTCAGGGGAGACCTAAAAAGGGAAGGTTGGTCAGGCAACAGAAGAAAACTAGAGATTGCAGAACGATATCTCTTAACAGTGCCCAGAGCAGAGCCCTGCTGTGCAAGGGATAGGATGAGAAGGAGAACCTGAGAAAGGGGGGGCGAAAAGGGGATCAATCTGTCTTTCTGTACACCATGCCGCAAATTTTGTCCAAAAGCAGGCATAAACCGTCTTGGTAGAGGGATGCCTGGCTGGCAAGATAACATTACAGACTTCGGGTGGAAGGTCTAAAGATGTCAACTGTCGCAGCTCAATCTCCCCACAAGAAGGCGGAGCATTGACAGGTTTGGGTGGAGAACCCTCCCCTGCTGCTGCAACAGACAATCCCCTGACAAGGAAAACCGATGACCATGCTCAACGGCTGGGGATATCAGACTCTTCGTATTAAATCCGGTGCAACAAGGATGAATTGGGCGCAGTCATTCCTGATCTTCAGGAGAACTCTAGGCATGAGTGGTATGAGTGGAAAGGTGTACAGGAGGCCTGAGCTCCACTTGAGATGAAGAGTCTCCGAGCGAGAGTCGGAGGGTAGAAAGGCTTTCAATGTCATTTAGATTGCTCAGAGCTCCAACAGGTTTGGTGAAAAGTCCAATTCCACCGGAGACCACAGTCCTCTGAACTCCACCTCTCCCAGATGGCAGCCCCATCCCAGTAGTGATGAATCGGTCACTACTGTCTGATCTGGCTGGGGAACGGAGAGAGGTGTCTGCCGCGGACCCAAATGCAGGTTAACCACCACTGCAGATCTTTCGCAGTTCCCTCTGAGATCTGAACCATGTTGGAGAGATTCCCCCGATGCTGCACACACTGGAACTTCAGGTCCCACTGCAAATCCACCATATGTCAACAGGCATGTGTCACAGGCAGGATGCAGGAGGCCATGAGGCCCAGCAGCCTTGGAGTCAGTCTCACTGAAATCCAGGACAGAGGCTGAAATATCAGTATCATAGCCTGAATATCCTGGACTCCCCATTTTGGAGGATAAGCCAGAAACTGCACCATTTCCAGAACAGCTCCAATTAAAGGGAGCTTCTGAGAGGCCGTCAGGTGTGACTTCGGCACCTTGACAGTGAACCCCAGCGAATGTAGGCGGTCCCCCATCGTCTAGTGGTGGGAGAAAACAGCCTGGGGCAAACCCACCTTCAACAGCCAGTCGTCGAGATAGGGAAAGACTAACATCCCTGATCCTTGCAGAGGAGCTGCAACCACCGCCATCACCTAGGTGAACACTTGAGGGACAATGATGAGGACAAAAGGGAGCACAGTGAACTGAAAGTGCTTGTGGCACACCGTGAATCAAAAGTAAAGCCTGTGGGCAGGCAAGACAGGAATGTGGAAATATGCGCCCTGCAAATCCAATGCTACCATCCAGCCCCCCAGATCCAGGGCAGACAGGACCGGAGCAAGAGTGAGCATCTTGAATTTCTTCTTCTTGAGGAAGAAATTGAGAGAGCACAGGTTGAGAATAGGATACAGGACTCCATCCTCCTTGGGTACCAGAAGGTAGCAGGAACAGCAACCACAACCTACTTTTGACATCGGCAGTCTCTTTGGCCAAAAGGGACGTCACTTTCTGACAGGGAAGAGACAGGTGGTCCTCAGTCAGGTTGCTGTAAGTAGGTGGCATGGAGGGAGGGGTAGTCTCAAAGGGGAGGGAATAGCCCCTTTGGACAATCTGCAAAATCCACCTGTCTGATGTTATGGACTGCCAGAGGGGCAGGTGATGGCGATTCTTGCCACTCACTGGGTGCCTGTGAAGTTAAGCAGACAGACTAGGAGGATTTGGAGACTGTGGCTGCTGGGGGGGAGGGAGGGAGGGGGTAGACTAACCTGACTGCTGGCCACCGGTCCATGGGGCTGTTAGGTACCATGTCCACGGTCACACACAGACTGGAAAGCTTGCACACCGCTGTGGCTGGAGGGGTAAGGTACAGGGCCTCTAAGGGTGGCACAATAAGTGCTGCAGCCCTTAGATGCCTTGCCTGGCCACAGTGCCCTTGGTACCCATGGTACCTTTTACAAGGGACTGACATGTGGCCACAGAGGTGTCAACTGGGGGTATAACGTACAGTTGTGGGAAAGAACACAGGCCCTGGGAACCTGATTGGCAGGGACCCAGGGCACCGTGCATCAGTAGTCTGGCACAAAATGGGAGGGGTTACTGCAACAGAAACCCAGCTTCCTACATCCAGTTCTTCAGAAAGATCCGGCTAAGATTCTTCTTTGACTTATCTCCTAAGAAATAAACACAGAGGTCTGATTTGAACACAGGCCTGATGAATACATCAAATTTTAATCCCCCTTGAATATGTTACCACCAGAATTTTTATGTCTGAGAAGGCCATAGTTAAGGACTTTGACCATCTTAAGGCAGCTAAGAGAAAATCTTTTCATAACATCTCCAACCGGATATGAGAAAGTGCCCAAAAACTGTGCTCTGATCCCACTATCACCATCAAACCAGCAGAAAATGGTGGGGCTTTTGTGATCCTTGACTCTACAACTTACCAAGCAGCTTAACAATGATATTCCTAGTAACATTTTGATTTGAACTTCTGATCCCTTGAACTGCCACGTCTTATTCTGGCATCATCTGCACCTGTGGAGGTTTTTCCAGTCAACTGTATATCTGGACTACGGCGATTAAAACAATATGACTACATTAGTGCTTGTCATTTTGTTAAGACCATTATAGTTGAATGTATCCACCACTTTTGTATCTTTGGCTGATTGAGGCAAGACTGACCAGAGCACCGGATATTTACCCACCTTTTATTTGTGGGTTACATTTCATAGTTTTACGATACCCCTCTGTGTTTAACATGTAGAGGTAATTAGGAACAAGGTGACTTTATTCCATTTTCTAATTGGTATTTTTTTATTGTTGCATTGTTTATACAGTCCTGTTACATTTTTAGATTGTTCTAGGATTGGACTAGAATTTCCATGCGTCTGAGGATGACCGTGAGACTGGGCTTATTTGAAGACAAACACCCACATCACAGCGTGTCACGGATATGTACTCTTGCAAACGTAGGGGTAGCAACTGTAGGTCTGCCAGAATGGGCTCTCAGAACTTCTGGCAGCCACAACTTGGTAAGTGCACAGCAGATCTTAATGCAGAGGATACTCCACCTCAATATAGTCCTCCTTTGTGCAGCCTTTCCTTTCTTTGCCCCAGAAAATCCTACAAAAAGCTCATCATCCACACAGTGTTCCTTAGTACGTTCAATATAAAAGTTTAAAGCCCTTTAGTGGTCCAGCTGGTGAAGCCTCTTCTCCTCTTTCCAGGGGTGAGGAGGGGCAAAGAACGCAGGCAGTGTGACAGATTGCCCAGTGTGGAAAAGAGTAGTAACTTAAGGCAAGAAGGCTGCCTGCGATGTGAACAATAGTGTAGAAAACTAGCTCTTTATATGATCTATCAAAATGAGAAATATTGTGCAAAGAGTCCAGGGGTTCCCTTATGAGTGGACATAAGCTTGCTCTAGCAATCCCAAGGTGCTCTTGTAGGGGTAGTGTGGTCAAGCTGCCTTAGGCTGATCAGAGGGGAGTGTTAGACATTCACAAATACACACAATATTCAATAAATGAGACACGACTCAATAAGAGATCAACACAAATTTATTAAAAAACATGTATCTTTATATATATTTAGGCACCAGAAGCAATTTGTTCAGGTAAGTACATTTTTCACAAGAAATACTTTTGTATTTAAAAAGTCGACAGTTCAATTTTCAGGAGCTGCAATGTTATCCTATGGGAGGAAGAATAAGTACAGCATTCAGGTACAGTACAGTGACTTACAAGCTCAATCTCTGGAAGTTAAGGTGAGGGGTGGGCAAGGTCAAAGGCAGCACCAGCAGAACACCACCAGCAGCACTACAGGTGGGCTAAGGCTTCACGATGCTCGGGGACGTAGGGACACCTTTGGTCCTCTTCTCCATGGCCCAGGGGTGACTGGTGCAGAGGTGTCTTTAGGCTTTGGGTTTTCCTTACTGGGAGCCTTCGTGATAGAGGGGACTGTTTGCAGAGGCAGTAGGTGAGGTCGGGGAGTCCACAAGAGGCGAAATAGCGGCGGTCTCTGAACGGCTGAGGAACCATACTGAGTGGCAGGTGCAGTGGTGGCTTTAGGCGTCGGGTTTTGGCAGGACTTACGTCCTCTCCGGTCTCTTTGGTTGCATACAGAGGGCAGAGAAGCAGGTCCACTGCTTCACAGGAGTTCTTGGTTCCTGGGTGAAGTACTGGAAGGTCTCCCAGGCTTTGAAGAAACAGAAGCTGCAGGGCAAGTCGTCTTTTGGGGCAAATATCAATCAAAAGGCAGGCTGGCAGGGTTGGCGCCAAGTCAGATGCTAGGTCTTTAGGGACGTCTTCTTCTGTCAGGTTGGCAGGATCTGCTCTTCTGGAGCAGGGAGCTCCCCTAAATACTGAATTTTGGGGCAACTGGGGAGTGCAGTGTAGTAGCCCATGGGCTAGTGACCCTTGGGGTCACTACGCCCCCTATATGACCACTTCTTGGGGGAGGTGGGAACAACTCTGTCCCAGAGTTCCTAAGTTTGTCAACACAAAGATGCCTAACTTTGAAAAGTTGTGTCTACCTCAGATTAGACCACCTTAGGGGTGGTACTAGTCTGGGGGTGGCACATCTACCCGACACCTGTGCAGGTGCCAAAGGCCTCTGGAAAAAGGGAGTCAGCTTGCTCTCCTATGAGGAAAGACATACTTGTGTTTCAAAGGCAGTAGCTCCCCAGCCTTGGAATGCTAATCAGCAGGTCATCCTGTGGAAGGCGGTTTTATCTCCCTTTTACCGTGCAGGCTTTCTTTTTGACCTCCTGAGAGCAAGGGCTCTCACCCTTGGGGGTCAGACACTTGTCCCTGGTGGCAGGCTGGCAGAAACCAGTTAGCGAACACACCAGGGGCTGGTAGTTGGTCAGGGGGCACCTCTAATGTGCCCTTTCTGTGCATGTATTAATACATCCAACATTGGAATCAGTGTGGGTTTATTAATAACAGATGATGGATACTAAACATACCTATTTTCAGTGAAGCCATCATGTCGCTGGGGAACTCTTTTTCACCAGTGTCCAGCACATGTTCTAAAATGGCTTTGCTGTTCACTTTCATTGGCAGTAATGGAACTGACCAGCACAGGGGCATATCTGCTCATGCAGATATGCCCTCACATGTAATATTAGGCACACAGTCTTAGGCTGTAAGGCCTGCTGTACTGGTGACTTAAAAATAATACATGCAGTGTTTGAGGACATGGCACACAGGAATGTGTGTTGTATCGTGTTTTCAATTTTGTCTGCAACAAAACACGCAGCCTGCAGCAACAGTCTTGCATGTGATTAGTGAGGGGTCCATTAGGGCGGCACAATTCGTGCTGCAGCTCTCAGAGACCCTTCTTTAGTACCCCATGCCCTATGTACCAGGGGCACCATTTACTAGGGACTTATAGACATTGCTAAAGGTGAGGCCAATTGGGGGAAACAATTGTAAAGTTTTGGAAAAAAGATCTGGCACTAGGGACCTGATCAGCAGGGACCCAGTCGAAATCAAATCAAATACCAGGCAAAAAGTGTGGGTGACCATGTCAAAAAGGGGCACTTTCCTCAAATAGCTTGTCTGGGGAAAAAAAGGCAGAGAAAGTACTGCACCAATAGTGCCTGAAGTTCACTCAGGGAAGTAGTCACAATTGGGAAAATAGTCATCAACGTCAGGAGACGCATAGAGCAGCTATAGATAGGTTCAAAGTGTGTGACCATGAGAAACATTAAGACCGCATTAAGGTCTCAATGTGGCATTACAAATGGTTTAGTAGGAAACGTGTGCCAAACCTTCAATACACCTCATCACAACAGGTGATTTAAACAAGCACAGTTGATCTGGTAAATGTAAACATGACAAAAGGGCTGGCAAAAATAGTTTAATAGTAAGACCTCGGTGAGCAAAAGACAAAATTAACATCAGACAGCTTGACTTGTAAACGGTCAGTATTGCAGCTGCCACACCAGGCCACAAATGTGTCCCACCTTAGAATGCCAGAATGCCTCCAGGTGCCAGACTGGATCAGGAAGATTTATCAGCAGTGCTCCTGCCAGGTGGCATGCGCGAAACTGGGTTGGCAATGGCATCGTTCGGCATTCGATAGTGATAGAGTGGAGCTGCATGTAATCGCCACCCCTGCATGCTTACACTGGTTTAGTTCTTATGTTTATCAGTGCCCTCAGATGAGAAGCCCAACAATAACCAGATGTACCAGTGTGCAGATCTTTTATTTGGGACCTTTTTACATGGAAAAAGAGACCATTTGACCAAACGGGGAGCAGGGAGAGTAGTCTGTGGTTAAATAGAGTATACACAAGAAAAAGAGTTACTGAAGTCAAGTAACTTTTTCTTCTAATACTTATAAAAGACTATTCCTCACTGTTAGAATAAATACCAAAGCAGTACCTCCCCAGATGGTAAGTCTGTGGAATGGCTACGACTAAGAGGTCCTGCAGGACCACATGCCAGCACAGTGGTAGCAGCCTTGGCCCTGGTGGAGAGGGTCCTTAATCTTTCTGGATGCTGCTCCTTGGACAATGCGTAGCAGAACTTAATGTAGAGGACTATTCACTTTGGCAAAGTCCTTTTCTTCCCTTTCTTGCCCCAGAGAAACCCACAAGCAGCTGGACGTCCAACTGATGGTCATTGGTGCAGTCGATGCAAAAGTTCAAAGGTCTTCTAGTGCCCAACTGATGGATCTTCTTCTCTTCCTTCGGCCGGTGAGGGGCAAAGTATGCTTGGATAGTAATGGATTGCCCAAACTGAAAAGCAATCCCAACCTTTGGAAAAAAAGGCTGCCATGAACCTTAACACCACTTTTTCTGGGAAAAAAGGTATTGTAAGGTGGCTGCACCAAAACAGCATGGAGTTTACTTACATGCCAAGCCGAAGTTACTGTGACCAGGAACACAGTTTTCATAGTCAGTAGATGTAGTGAATATCTCTGTATTGGTTCGAATGGCATGCACACGAGATAACTGAGGACCAAATTAAGACCTCACTGTGGCATCACAAAGAGTTTATGAGGAAACAAATGGAGTCAAATCTTTTAGAAACCTCACTATAAGAGATGATTTGATCAAGTACGGCTGATGCAGTAAACATCAAAAGGTCAAAATGGACAACAAGCAACCTTTAACCATGTCCACTGCAAGTCGTTTTTGGGCCAGGGATAAAACAAAAAACAAAACATTCGACAGTTTGGCCTATAACGGGTCAGTACTGTGGGTGCCACATCCGGTTCTAAACCCGTCTCAGAGTCCAGAAAAAATAGACTTTGTAGCAGGACACCTAGAAGTAAGGAAGGCATTCACAACTTCAAGAGGAAGATCGATTGCAGACAACTGTTCGATCTTCACATGCAAAGATGTAGATTGCAGCAGCAGGACGCTACCCTCCTGCTGCGACAGGAGATTCTCCCAAAGCTGTAGCCTGATTGGAAGACAGATGCTTGCACCCAGAAGTTCCACACTTTACTTGCCCAACCAGGAGCCACTAGGATGACCTAGGCCTGGTTGTTCTTGATCTTCTTCAGAACTGGGGGCAGGAAAGGAGGCAGCAGAAGGTGTACATGAATCCTGTGCTCCACTTTATTTGGAATGAGTCTCAGAGAGAGCCTTCATGGAAACTCGGCACGAAAAAGAAATTACATTGTGTCTTCTCGGAGGTGATGAAGATTGTCCCAGAATTCTCCTCATTGATGGAAAATGCCCGGCATCTGGTATAACCACAATTTCATGATTTGCCAGTCACCAGCGGCTGAGTTGGTCTGCTAATGCGTTCAAAGATGCCGCCAGGTGGTTTACAATCAAGGGAATGTCTTGGCACTCCAGCCAACTTCAGAAAGAAAGTGATTACTGACACAAGACCCCACTCTGCCTTACAAATTGTAGTACCACATAACGGTGGTATTGTCTGTGACAACCTGAACCAGCCTATACTTGATAGAAGGTATGAACATTTTCAGTGCCTGTCAAATAGCCTGCAACTCTAATAGGTTGATGTGAGATGGGTCTCCTCTGGTGGAGACTAGATTCCTCTGATCTCCACCTCACTCAGATGACCACTCCATCTAAACAAGGATGCATCTGTCACCACTATCAGGTCTAGGTGGGGCAGGGAGAGGGGTCTGTTGCCGTTCCAACAGCGATTGTGCCACCGCTGCAAGCCTTTTGCAGTCTTCTCCAAAACTTCGATCAAATCAGACAGGTGGCGAGCTCACCTTCACAGCCTTCTTCAAGATAGGGGTAAACTGCAATCCCCAACCTCTGAAGATATGCTGTCCAGCCATCACTTTCAAAAACACCCAACAGGCACTGGTCTACCCTGAACTGCAAGTAGTGTCTGTGGGACTTCAGGACAGGCAGATAATATTAAACGTCCTGCAGTTCCAAAGCCACCATCAGGTTCCCTGGATCCACAGCAGAGAAAGCATCTTGAATTTGATGGCATCATGCATCACAATAGTGCCTCATGCAAGACTGAACATGCATCCTCTACAAGAATGTTTAGCACAACAGTGGACTCAGTCACCCGGTTGACTTGATGATCTAGTGTTGATAGACAGCAGCACCCATCACTCTCTGGTGGAACACACAAAACCTGTTAAAAGTGCAGCAGTTCATAGACCCTGTTCCACAGATCATGCTAACAGCAGAGGCATCCCTCACAGGGTCGGGTGCTCACCTACAAGTTCTAACAGTTCATGGTCTCTGGGTCACGAAAGACCAGAATCTCCATATCAACTACCTTGAGTTTCAAGGACTGAAAAAGTTTCTACCTCACCTCATAGTCCAGAATGACAATATGACAGACATGTACTTTGAACAAAAACAGTGGGACACACACTACAGTTATCATGCCTCTCTTAGACCATTTAGCGTTGGGCAATACATCACAAAATCCATCTGTTAGCGGAACATCTCCCGGGCACGGACAACCATTTTGCTGACCTCCTCAGAAGGATGTGGCAACAAGTCCATGAGTGGGAACTTCATCCCCAAGTTCTTCTCCCATACATCCACAAATGGGGGTTTCCATAATGAAAGTTCCCTGCAAAGCCATCAGGTCCTGCACTTTATTAACTTTCAGATACTATACTGCTCTTCGGACCCATTTCTCTCTAGACTGATATTCTAGGCTTTCCTGTTACTGTACACTGAATTTGGGTAGGCCAGTTTCTGAGATATAATATAATTGACGGGACTATAATGACTGCATGCAGCATACAGAGAGTATAATAAGTCCTGAATTCATCCAACAACTCTCCTGCACTTACTTAAATCTCTTCTAAATATTGCTTCCCCCTTTTTCCAGGTAACTGGTGGTCTACATTGGTATCTACTGTATCGCCCGAGGAGCAGGAGTGCGGTTTCAGGTGAGGCAAAATTATCTCTCCCCCACTTATATAAATAGTTTTTTAGTGTCCTCAAGTGTAAGTCAACTTACAGAGGAGCTGAAGAGATAGCTTATCTCTGTACTACTTCTACAACTCTCTTAATTTGTCCAATGTGAATATTTTTGGCTTATTATTAAGGCTCCCAGTTTTCAGTTTTTTTTTTTTGATAAGCAAATTTTTATTTTTGCAAATAAACATACAAAAATATATGGACAACCGTCCAAGCGAACTGGCATCAAAAGACATTGGATACAGTCAGTGACCTTCATCAGCACAACCTCCCGCCCCCTCTCCGACCACTTCACTCCCCCCACCCGCATTGACACCCTTAAATTATACCCCCCAGCCACTTCCCCCACACTCTGCGAAACTTCTTGGGGCAGCCCCGTGCCGAATACATCGTGCTCTCCTGCGTCGCGCACCAGTCCACCCCCTCCTCCATGCAGCACATATGGGGGGTCAGGCCGCTTCCAGGCGGCAGCAATATCCCGCTTCGCTACCACCAAAGCTGTAGTGAGGAAAAATTTCTCATGACGGGAACCGTCCAGACCGTCCGTTATCCCCAGCAGAGCCATTCTGGGATCATGGGGAACCTCCCACCCCAGTATTTCAGTTAGTTCAGCCTCAATCTCGCCCCAGTAGGTTCCCAGGCGCGGGCAGGTCCACACCATGTGGAAGAAGTCCGCCGGGTCCGCCCCACAACGTGCGCATGAAGCGTCTGGAGAGAGACCTGCACGGTGAAGGCGCTCCGGGGTCAGATAGGCAGTGTGCAAGTAGTACAGTTGGATGAGCCGCAGCCTGGCCGAGGAGGTGATCAACCTAGGTGCCAAAAGGGCGTCCCTCCAATCGGCCTCATCCAGTAGCCCCACCCAGGCCTTCCAGCGCACCTTCGTGACCTCGCAGTCCATTGGGGTGTTATTGACCAGGGCCCAGTAAATACGGGAGATACCCCCCTACCCAGAAACCCCATCATCACCTGCGCTTCTGGCGGGCTATGGTCCGGGATCCGCGAATCCCGCGGGACGTGGGACCTAACCACGTGGCGCAGCTGAAGGTATTTGTAAAACTGTGAGGGGCACAACGAGAAGCGAGCCTGAAGCTCCCGAAAGGAGCACATACGACTCCCCCACCACAAATCGCCTAAGCAGGAGATACCAAGGAGGTCCCACGCTCGAAAGCCCTCCAGACCTGTGACCTCCTGCAGCCAGGTGCCATGCCAGAGGGGTGTAACGCGGGTCAGTCTCCCCGACCACCGGGTATGCCGTAGAGCCGCACGCCAGGCCAAAAAGGGGGCCCGTACAACATCTGGAAGCGCCTGAGGAAGCCGCGCCCCGTAGAGCTTATTTTGAATAGAAGGGAACCAGAGTATCTGTACCTCCAGCCTGTAGGCCGGGTCGCCCCAGCCGCCCGAGAACCAGTCATGGACCACCAGGAGCCGAGTGGCAAGGTAGTATAAGTAGAGGTCGGTCATACTCATACCTCCGTCATGTGATGGAATCCGGCACAGGCCGAGGGCCAGACGGGCCCTACCGCCACGGAACTTGGTCGCCATACTGTCCAAGTCCCGGAACCACGGACGAGGGAAAGAGCAGGGCGTGTTTTGCAGCATGTACAGGAATTTGGGAAGGATCATCATCTTATAGAGAGCAATACTCCCTAACGGGTTCAATGGGAGCGATTGCCATCTCGCCAGGTCAGATCTGGCCTTGTTGACCACAGGAGCCACATTAAGGGCCCAGTAGAGCTCCGGTAGAAGGGTGACCCAGATACCCAGGTACTTAAAAGATAGCCTCCGGAGGGGAATATCGGACTGCCAGTCGAAGCAATCTCTAGCCGGGTGCAGCGGAACTAAGACCGATTTCCTGGGGTTGAGACGGAGACCCGACGCCCGACCAAACCGGCGAAGAATCCCACGCACAATAGGACCAGAAGTGACGGGGTCGGAGAGGTAAAGGAGGACATCGTCGGCATACAGAGCTATTTTATCGGGGACCATGCCCGGCCAGTCCCATCCATGAAGAGCAGGGTCTGAGCGGACCAGGACAGCCAAAGGTTCCATTGCCAAGGCAAAGAGGAGGGGCGAGAGCGGGCAGCCCTGACGCGTCCCTCTCCCGATAGAAAACGGGCGAGAGAGAGCCCCATTCACCAACACCCTGGCCCGTGGAGCCGCGTACAAGATCCGGACCATGGCGCGGAATTGAGGACCGAACGCCATCCTCTCCAACACCTCGTCCAGGTAGGCCCACCCCACCGAGTCAAAGGCTTTTTCGAAGTCGACCAACAACAAAGCCAGATACGGAGATAGGCGCTCTCGGTGAGCAATGGCGAGATGCAGGCGCCGCAAGCAGTGTCGAGTTCCCCGGTTCGGCATAAACCCACACTGATCCGGGTGGATCAGCGAGTCGAGGTAAGGACGCAGCCGCTGCGCCAGGATGGTGGCGTATATTTTGATCTCAGTGTTAATAAGAGATATCGGTCGGTAGTCCGAGCAGGACCGCGACGGAGGCTGCGTTTTAGGGAGAACGACTATCGTAGCCGTGTCCGTCTCCGGAGGGAACGAACCCCCCTCTATCACCTCTACATAAAGGCCCAAAAGCTGTGGAGCGATGGTCTCACGGTAGTGGGCATAGTACTCCTGTGGGAAGCCGTCCGGACCCGGGGTTTTCCCGGGAGCCAGGTTGCTGATGGCGTCGTCAATTTCTTGTAGGGTCACGGGGCGAGTCGAGGGTCTCCCTTGCCTCACGCCCCAAGCACTGCAGCTCCGCACCACCTGTTCCCAACAGCTCCCCAAGGGGGCTCCCGAGCACGGTACAGCGTGGAATAATAGTCGGCAAAGGTTTGGGCCACCGCCACGGAGGCCGTGTGAATCTCACCGGAGGGGCCCTCAATCGCGGGGATAATCCTGCTGGACCGGGGGTATGTGGCCAGCCGGTGGAGAAGAGCACCGTTCTTGTCTCCCCAACCATACACCCGCGCCACCGAAGAGCGTCAAAGTTTTCGCCGCCTCCATGGAGTGCAAGCGAATCTCGTTCCGTAGAAAGGCCAGTCGTCGCGCCCGCCCGGCGTCATCCAAAGTCTCCGGGTCTCGCTCAAGCTCCAGGGCCTGCGCCTCACACTCCGTAAGCCGCTGGAGATGCTTCCGGCGCTGCTGCTGCACAAGACCTTTAGCCGCTCCCCTAATAGTCGCCTTCCCAGCCTCCCAGAGGACGGCCGCGGAGGAGACTGATCCCACATTATGGTGATAGTAATTAGAGATCTCGGCTCCAACCGACTTCCGGAAGTCCTTATCCTGGAGGAACCAAGCGTTCAGGCGCCACTCACGGCGGGCGGAGAAGGGAGGTGGGCCGAGGGCCAGAAGCAGCGGAGAGTGGTCCGAGAGGCCCCTGGGAAGAATGCGGGCATCTTGTACCCCCACGCACTCAGTGGATGGGACAAAGATTAAATCAATCCGGGCGTGCGAGTGGTGCGCCGCCGAGATGTGGGTGTACTGGCGGGCCTGCGGGTGCCAGACCCTCCACACAACGCACAAACCCTGGGCCTCGGCCCAGCCCGATAGTAGCTTCGAGCGGGTAGCCCTGGCAAGGGAGACCGGGCCCGTCGCATCCACACTAGGCGTATACACCGCGTTGAAATCCCCCCCCCAAGACAAGCGCGCCCGCCGGCAGCATGGGAAGCAAGTGTGCAGTGTAGGAGAGGCCGGCAGCATGGGAAGCAAGTGTGCAGTGTAGGAGAGGACGGGCTGCAACTGGGACGGGGCCGCATACAAGGAGACAAAGGTCAGGGGACGCCCCTCAAGGGCCCCAGAAACCGCAACCGCCGTGCCCTGGGAGTCGGAGTGCACCTGGGCAAGAACGAAGGGAAAAGTCCGCCGAAGCAGGATAGCCACTCCCCGGGAACCCCTAACGAAGCCGGAGTGCCACACCCTATCATACCCGTAACGAGCAAGAAAGGGACAGTTGTTGCCAAGAAGGTGGGTCTCCTGCAAAAGAAGGACATCAATCCCCAGACGCTGCGCGTATTTAAGGACTGCCATGCGCTTGAAGCGGTCCAGAAGACCGTTGACATTCCAAGACAGAATGCGCATGGCGGCCTTGGGAATGTTAGTGTCAGCCATCACCCCAGGTCGGAGCGTCTAGTGTACGCAGAGGAGAGACGCCCCCGGAGCGCGATCCCAGCAGGGAGACCGGGGGGGACGCAGGCGCAAGGGCTCCCCAAGGGGAGAGACCCCGGGAAAGCAGGCCAGCGGGAAGGTCAAGAACGCAATGATGCCATAGAACGAAAACACGGAGAAGGATCTCTCCAACCAACAGAATCCTCCATAGGAGAAAGAAACAACCCCAAAACCACCCCAACCCCCCACCCTATACTTCGAGAACGGAAGCATCTGTCGCCCTAACTCTGAAGAACAACAACCAAGCTAAAACGCTCGGGCTTGAGCACCTAGTGGACCCCCAAGTAACCGGATAATGACCAAATCCCCCGCCCTGGCCGAGAGCTATCTCTGAAATGGAGCACAGAAGTCCAAATACTAACATTGGCGGCCCGGTAAACCATCCCCAATCCCCCAACAATCAAATAAACCACCTGCAGCAAGAGCGATTCAAATAACTGGACTGCAAGAGAGGTCCGAGGTGTCCACTTGTCCAGCAGGCGGGGCCATAGAGCCCGACCGCCCGAGGATCCAGCCCGGCAGTCTGCAGCAACAGGGCTGGCAGGGGCGACCGAAGAGGCAGGGGAAGCTCCAGAGGCCCGACGCGGCCGTCCCATGGAACGTGTGACCACCACCTTTCCTTCCGCACGGCCCGGGGCACTGTGCACCTCCGACGACGGGTCCTGGACGGTCTGGATGTATTCGGTCCCCTGCGACTACTCAGTGGTGAGCCCCCTCCAGCTCGATGCAGCGGATGTTCCTCCGTCAGCCAAGTCCAAGCGGCCCGGGGTGTCTCAAAGAAGATGGCCTTGTGCTGAAAGATGACCCGAAGGCGGGCCGGGAACTGCAGCTGGTATTGGAGACCCAGGGACCACATCTTCGTTTTCACCTCCGCGTAGGATTGCCGCTGCTCCTGTACCTCCCGAGTGTAATCCGGGAAGACCATGATTTTATGATTTTGAAAGTGGAGAGAGTCGGCACGCCTGGTCTCGCGGAGAATGGCATCCCTGTCTCTGAAGTTAAGGATCTTAAGAATGAAGGGGCGGGGGGGTGCCCCCGGAGGCCTCGGGGCCAAGGAGCGGTGGGCCTTCTCAACAACAAACCAGGCCGAGAGGCTATCCGCCGGCATCCAGGATTGGAACCAGCCCTCCAAAAAGTTGTCGGCCCGGCCCCCTCCGGAAACCCCACCAAGCGGAGGTTACTGCGACGCGCCCGGTTTTCCGCATCCTCGGCCTGGAGGTGAAGCTCCTTAGAGTGGGTGGTGAGCTCTCGAACCTGATCCTGCAGCTGACGGATGTCGTCCTCCGCTGTCGAGATTCGCGATTCGGCCTCCGAAATGCGGGCAGTAGCATTGCGCAAGTCCTGGCGGAGAAGGGCAACGTCCACCTTGACCTCACCTACCAGCCCTCCAGGGAGGAACGGGACGCATGAATGGCCTGCAAGATGGCCGCCAGATCAGTGGCAGGGGCCGACGCCGCCTCCCCAGTCGAGCCAGGCCCCTTTTCCGAGGTCATGAATTGGTCAATTCTGGTTTGGGTGGCCGCCGGCGACGGCCTGGAGGCCCTGTCCTTGCCCATGATGGCCTCACGCAGTCCGTGAGGGGCAACCGCACCCACCGGTGGGCCCCGCAGAGGATCCCGGCAAGCCCAGTGGGATCGAGGGTCAGGACGGCAGGAGGAGGAACGGGGGGATAGAGTGTCCACTCACCCGGGCGGCCGGCTGATCCAGGCCCCGCAAGTCGCCTCCTGGGGCGCTGCCCGAAATGACAGCCGAGCCCTCCCCAGGGACCGCCGCCGCTCCGCGGCCCGTCGGGGTCCAAGGTGATACGCCGCCACCTCACTCCGCCCGCAGCCGATGCGGTCACCGCCCGCAGGGCTCCGTACTTCTCCACTCCACACCAGCGAGTCAGCACTGCAGGGCGGGCCCCCGGGGCGAGGATGGAGGGGGGGAAAGATGAGGGAGCCGGGCCCCCCGACCGCCGATCGCGGCCCGACACTCAGGGACGGCCCCAGGCCCCACAACGCCTCCTCACGGATCCAGACGTGCGCTCCTGGAGGGGCTGCAGCAATTGGTGGGGGGGTGGAGTGGGGGGGGGGAAGGTAGCCAAGGGATCGCCGACTCCCCCCCCTGGAGCCACCACAGGAGCCCCCACACCGCCTCCACGGCGCTGCCGTCCGCGCCGATGCCGCCGCACTCACCGGCCTCCACCTGGCGTCAAGCCGCCCCACCGAAGCAGCTCCACTCCCCAACCGGCAAGCAGGATCTGTAGAGCGCAGGCCGGTATCGAGGGGAGTGGGGGGGGGGGGGGGGGGAGGCTGCTCCCCCTGTGCCCCGGGAGGCCCGGATACCTCGTGGGCGCCGCGGGCTCCAGCAGTCCTCGCCGCCGGACCTCGCTCCAGGCGTTCCGCGTCCACGCCCCGGGCCCGCTTCAATCACGGCTGGCGGCGCCCGGGGAGGACCGGAACGCTTCAAAGTCTTCCCCCAGGCTGCGGGGCTGCTCCGCTTCGCAATGCGCCCCTCTGCTCCCGGCCAGGGCGTCTAGGAGCGGACCAGTTAGAAAAAGAAGGGGCCGGGCGCTCGGAGCCGCTCCGTTAAGCGGCCATGTTGGTCCAGCGCCCCCTGGTGGTCCCAGTTTTCAGTTTTTACTGATTTTTACAGATAAATACAGACAGAAAGCAATAAGTTTCCTGGCTGTATTTATTTTTAAAAGCGGAAAAGTGCAGAAAATGTTGCTAATGACTGACTTTACATGCTGTCTGCTGTGAATTCCAGGACAATAGATGAGCAATGAGACAGCATGGGGAGTTAAACAACGAGTTAGGATAACTTTAAATACAGGCAAATGTTAATAAATATTTAAAGTAACTTGCGAATATTTACCTGTGGTTGGAGTTTTTTGCCTGCTAAATTTGCTAAAACGCGACAGGCATCACAGTATGAGTGCATGTTTATCAGTTAAATAAATGTGGAAATGTACCATTTTTATTACATTTATTCACAAACCACAAAATAAATATGGATAAATACTAGCAAGATGGCCCAAAAAATAAATATGGATAAATACAGACGGAAATGTTTAAAAAATAAATACCACAGAACCGGGAGCCCTACTTATAATCTGCGGAGAAGTGCCATGAGGGCAATACATTTCCCATACAGCACTGACCTGAATGAGTCCAAAATCCCTACAGGATTGACATCCGATCACACATTAAAGGTGAAGAATTCATTAATCTGTTTCTTTATCTCCTCTCTAAATATAGAGTCCCTAATGACCGATAGGTTCAGTCACCAAGAGGAGACTCTAAGTTGTCTTAGGACCATATTTAATTCCAATGATGTGGGGTAATGATCCGAGACCACTATAGAGCCTTTGTTGAACAAAGTATTGCCAGCAAAAACAGTTAATATGCTAATATAATCGAAGGACATGTGAGAAATAGGTGTAATCTCATGTCTACGTGAAGTTTGCCATAAGTATCAAATGCTCATATCACGCAGTGTGCCTGTGAATTTCTTGCAGGATGCACCATGTAGTCCCTTCCATGTTGGGCCTGTGCCGCAGACATTTAAGCATATATAAACTAATGGTAACAAGACTAGCAAGTCAGTCTTCAAAAACTTTGAAAGCAACAGTTACCGTAATCCATCAAAGCCTTTAAGTGTTTGAGAAAACCAAATCTCAAATGAGTTTCTAACATGTTCATCTACAGGACGCATGTTTCAATTTGAAGCATATGTAAACGCATGAAAATGAAGCTGGAGAGTCTGCTTTCAAAGTCTTGTTAAACAGCAGCACCAGTCCTCCCCAAGAGCATTTAGGCATATGTAACCGTGCAAGAAAAAATGGTGACAGCCTTACAAATCCAGAATACGCAAAACAAACAATACAAGTAATATTCAGGGGGCGCAAATCCCCTTACTTTGATGTCAGAGAAAGAAAAGTAAACAGGCGCCCTCAGAAAACAACGCCTGACATTTGACCTCGATATTTAAATGCACAGCAAATGTAAGGATATAAGAGCAAGATTTACAGGCCTGTTTACAGAAATGAAGCTTTGTGAGAGTGAAAACACAAACACTTGTGTCAAGTGCTCTTTAACAATGAAAAAAGTAGTCCGTAAAACAGTTGCTAAATGGGAGCTGTGGATGGATAGTAGTAATTGGTCCATACTCTTGGGGAAGGCTAAACGCAGGAAGAGGTATGACACATGCATGCTATGGACAAATAGGTAGAAAGAATAGGAGAGTGACAATGGAGCCAGTAAATAGGAAGCCTACGGGCAGGATGAAGCCCACAAATTATATACAACATGTCTCTTTGAGACAGCGCATGCGCTGTCTAGAGCCAAGACCTAAAAAAGCATTTGCAATGCAGTCCATCTCGCCTTTGTGAAAGTTAGAGCTAGTTGCGTTTTAAATTATATTGTTTTTTATTTATTTTGTTTGTTTGTAGTGAATAACCCTGGGCGTAGTTCGCGTAGTAGCGATACGCGTAGCTACGCAAAGTGCACTTCGCACTACGCGAACTGCGTAGTGCGCTGTTCGCGATGATTGCACAGTGCGGACAAGCATCCGGCACTGTGCAATCATTGAAAACGGCATCTTGCACAGCGCGAGCTGTCGTTTTCTGCCGCTCAAGAAGATTTTTACTCAAGCGGCAGCTTTCTCAACGCAGACTGGTAGTTTCTCATCGCGAGCATACGCGACCACTCGCAATGAGAAACCTGACATCCACGCGTTGAGAATCTCGCCGGGGGGTTTATTTTCCACGATCGTGATCGGCAACTTCATGTTGCTGATCGCGAACGAGGAAAAAGTCTCGCCGGGATGTCATTTTGCTCGCTTGCGGTCGCCAACTTGACGTTGAGGAACGCGAGCGAGCAAAAAATGCCAACTACGCTACGTGTTTTAGCACTGTGCTGCGTGCAATTTGTGTAGCGCGAAGTAGCACAAACTACGCAAGCGTAGCGTAGTTGTTCGTCCAGGGTTAGTAGCGAAGTGGTTGTATGTTGTTTGCAGTAGAATTATGTGGTTTGAACTGGAATTATTAGTTGTGGAATTGTGTGTGGTGTGTAGTGTACTGGAAATATATGAGAGTTGTATAAAATAGATAGAAAGTAAGAATGAGACCAATAGGTAGTTTGTGTATGACTGAGTATGTCTGAGGTCTTCTCTATGATCAACTTGATGAGGAAGTCCTCCATATGGATCTGCTATATAAACAATGCTGCAGAGGACATCACGTTTCCCTTCCACCTAAAAATTACTGTTTAAAAATGCAGTCTATATTCCTTTTGTTAAGCCTGTACCAGAGAATCTTTATGGTTATTTTGAGCTCTGAGCAAAAGGAAAAAAATGTGTGCTAGCTTGATTTCTGCATATTTTCATCCCAGCATATATTGAAAGTTTAGTGCTAACACTGCTTTATTGATCAAGTTTGACCAGATCAGTGACATGGTTAAAACACCTAGTGTTACCGCTAGAAAAACTTTGGCAATTACACTGAGAAAAAAACTGCAGCAATTACATAGGGAAACTAGTGACAGAGGGAAAGCTGGGCTGTACCTGACCTATATCGTGAACATCAAGAGTAAAAGTGCTGAGACAGGAAATTCTGCAAATGGTGAAATACGGCAAGGTGCACACCTATGTGTTTATGAGCAGTACCAAAACCTCAAAGGGTACAATTGGCAATTGTCACGTTCTAAGCCTAGGTTGCTGCTAAAGAGGTGGTAGTGCAGCATGATAGTGCTCACATGGAGGATTAACAAAATGTATTGGCCTTGGTGAAGGGGAAGGGCGGAATTGCGGCCCTGAGCTGTAAGGAGATAAAAAGCAGCAAAAATGTAATGCCTGAGACACCAGACTGGGTGGGAGGTGGTGGGTTAAGAGAGGTACGGATAGATTCAGAGGGAGCGCGTGGTCTAAGTGACAATTTGTACCTAGAATGAGAATAGTATGTCGGCAAAGTTAGTCGCTTGAAGGTCTCTGCGGTCCCAGGGGCAGTGGGTGAGAGCGTGGCATTAATGTGGTGTACATGCCGAAAATGTCAGTATCATAAGCCTAGGCAGCGGTAGAGACCTTTCGCCTGTTTGCAGCAGGAGCGATTTTCACTGCAGTCCACTGTTTCCATTTTTGGCACAGACTAGCTAAGGATAATCTTAGCAAGCAGTACCAGCATTACCAACCAGGGAAACAGTTTGAAACAATCAGCTGTTTTAACAGCAAAGCTACTTCCGAAGACATTCGAGAGCCTCTGTACAATAAAGGTCCCCGGAGAGACGGGGTAAACAAAACATGTGCAAGTCAACTCAAAACAACACAGCCCAATGCAATCGGTCTCGCCTTTGGGGCCTTATAAGTATTTAGCCATATGACATAGCGGCCGTCCACCTTTCTTTTCAATTTATTTGCCTTTACAGGACACCGCGCTTTAACATCACATGAATAAAGCTAAAGCGTGCCATGAATGCTAGAAAAGTTTAAATGGAAAAGAAAGGAGGGCGGCCGCCATGTTTAAAGTTAAAGCCGACGTAAAAGCTGCAAAGTCGGCAATGATGTGAAGGCACTCTTTTTTTTTCAATTTATTTACTTGTGTTGCATTCACAGCGGGCTTTAGCTTTAAACATGTGAAGCTAAAGCGTGGCTTGCCGTGAATGTTACAAAATTAATAAATAGGAAAAAAGGCAGCGGACGCCCGTATTTTTTAATCTATTTATTTACTTTTGTAGCATTCGCAGCACGCTGCCCTTTAGTTTTAAACGTGTGAAGCTAAGGCACGGCGTTGCGTGAAAGCTACAAAGGTAAATAAATAGAAAAGAAAGGCAAGTGGCCACAGGAAATAAATAATAAGAAGCTTGAGGGAGGAGAATAAGGCAGCTGCAGCCCGAAGAGAGAGCGTATCGGGGAAGTGTGGTCGCGGAAGCAGCCATGTTTAAAGGTAAAGCCGAAGTAAAAGCTTCAAATCCGACAATGATGTAAAGGAGGACGTCCGCCTTTCTTTTCTATTTATTTACTTTAGCAGCATTTGAGGCTGTGAGAAAGTACCCTCTTTCTGCATGGTTGTCTCCACTTTTTGCTGAATTGCTGATGTGCTTTGACTGAATGTGCCCCGGGCTCCTGCTAATCAGGTAACCAGGGCTATTGTTCTTTCCCTAAAACTGCATTGAAGCCTAAACCCAATTGGCATCTCTGGTCACAGGTCAGCCCCTGGTAAATGGTACCACAAGTACCCAGGGCACTGTGACCACAGAAGGCCTCTAAGGGCTGCAGCACTTATTGCGCCACCCTTAGAGGTCCTGTACCCTTAAACACACACACTGCCTTTGCAGGCAGCCTGTGAAGTGAAGAGTCGACATGGCACACATCTCGGTGTGCCATGCGTACAACCCACTGCCCTGGCATAGATCAGTCACCCCTCTAGCCGGGTCCAGTATATCAGTGGTGATGGTACCCTTACAGTGTGTAAGTCCATTCTTAGACATTGTAAGTGCAGTGCTGCCATTAAGAGTATATGGTGCTGGGAGTTTGTCATTACGAACTCCACAGCACCATAATGGCTACACTGAAAACTGAGAAGTTTGGTATCAAACTTCTCAGCACATTAAACCCACACTGATGGAATTTAATGTAAAATGCACACAGAGGGCATCTTAGAGATGCCCCCTGAAAACCAACCCACCACTAGTGTTCAGGCTGAGTGGCTGCTTTCAGCTGCCACCACCACTCATGTTTCTGGACCCCTGGGTCAAAAGCCTGCTGCTCTCTGGGGCCTGAATCAATGCACATCCTGGGACGAGGTGCCAAGCCTCCTCCCCCGGGATGGGAAGGGTTCACAAAGGGGAAGCTTCAAAGGCTTGCCGCCTTTGTGAGCTTCCCCAGGCCACTTGCTGTTTTCAGCAACTGGTCCCCACAGGTTCTGAACCCCACTTTGGGCAGGAGAACCGGCGGGAAAAACAAGTGAGGAAGAGAGGTGTGCCCTCTTCTGCCAACTCCACCCCTCAGGTGGGGGACGCGAGGTGAAACACAACTCCCAGTCCCCACCATCTTGCAGATGGGGGGACTCAGCCAACCACGGACAGACTCATGCCCCCCTCCCACTGGAGGGTGGCATAATAGGGGGTGTATCCACCCCAGGAAAGGGACCCATTGGTCCCTGCCTTTTACCTACCTGTAATGCCCCTAAATCTAGTATTTAGGGGCTCTCTGAACCTTGCTTCCTCAGATGAGAAGAAACCACAAGAAGAAGAAGGACCGAACAGCCGTGCAGCAGCTACCAAGAGGAAGATGCCCACTGACTTGGCCCCAGCCCTACCGGCCTGTCTCCCCCTCGAACCTGCTCCTGCAAAATCCCAGAGGACCTGCCTGCCTTCAACTACAAAGATTTTGTCTCCAGTGAACACCGGATTTGTTCGTCTGCAACCTCTGGCTCCGGCCAGACAGCGTGGATTCGCCCCACTCTGCACCCGCCGTCAGCCCGAGTTCGAGTGGGCAAACACTACGAGGAGGTCCCCCCGGCGATCCCGACCCGAGATCCAGCAACTCCTGACCTGCCTCAAGCCTCCAGCCGACGCATGCAGCCTAAATCCAGAAGGCCCATCCCAACCCTGAGCAGGTGCTGGTAAGAAGATCCGACCCCAAAAGGCACCCCTGCACCTGACGCCCCACGACCTTGGGTGCCCAAACCGACTGTGCCTAACCAACCCCTCACTTCCCGAAATTACCTCTCGAAGTGGTGGTCGCACCCAGAAGACCTTCTTCCCCAACCCTGCAGTGCCTTTGCAAACCGGAGGTTCCCTATTGAAAACGACAAGGCGCCTAACGTTGAAACATCAGCCTGCAGCTGGCCGCCCTAGTGCCACTGAGGGTGTACCTTTGGTGCTACTTTGTTTCCCTATTTGCCCTGAGCTAAATTCCAGGAGCTTTACTTCCCACAACCAAGCGGCCTGCTTGCCAGCAGCCACCAACCGGAGGCCTCCTTTCCCTCATTGGATAACATTGGGCCTCAGCACTCTGCACCCAGCCGCCCTAGTGCAGCGGAGGGTGTAACTAGAGTGCATCCTTGACCCTGGGGGACCATCGAGTCTATGCCCAGAACCTCAACTCCCACTACCAAATACTTACCTCAAAACCGATAACACTATTTTTCCTCTATAGGATAACATTGACTGTTTTTCTGTGAAAAAGTTTCCAAGTGTGGAGTTTGAAAACCTAAAGAAATTCTTTAAGAATGTTACTGTTTAACAAAAACGATTTTACTTACCTGTTTACAGGCAATGTCCTAGAGTAGTATCCAGGTATACTACTCTGAGTAAGAAAAGTAACTTATCTGCCTATCCATAGATCCCCTAGGGCCCATAGAGTCGGGGGGAGGCCCATTTTGAGCATTCAGCACAGGGTGATCTTTTGGAAATAATCCTCGCTGACTATGGCCTGATACTTCCACCAAAGATGGATGATAATATCCCTACATTTAAAGGGAAAGGCAAGCATTCTGTGATTGATTATATCTTTGTTAGTACAGCATTGGGGGATAGGATAAACGGATATTCAGCTGTTTGGACACATTATAGTGACCATAATCCTGTGCTCCTCACTTTGCCTGACCTTTTTTTTAAATCTGTTATAACCCATGATAAGGTGGATAAATCAAACTTCCACCTCACAGACCAGGACCGTAGGATCAGGTGGAATAAAGTCATCCCTGGTGATTTTTTCCTTAATTTAAAAAGGAAGGTTGGCTCAGAGTTGATTACGTGCCTTGACCTAGAAGCCGGGAATGTGGAAGTATTAGAGGCGTACTCTGCAATCTGTTCACAGATTTCAATAGATCTTCGGTGTCCTGTTAAAGTAAAGGATAAGGCCGAGTTGGGATGGTTTGACAAAAACTGTTCACTGGCAAACAGAAAGTTGAGAGCAGCTTTGAACTGTAAACCAGTGAATCGGCCCATTGTAGCCCAGCTTAGGAAAGAATATACTAAAACTCTGGAGCTCAGGAAAAAAGAGATCCGGGAGGACGCCTGGGACGAACTATCTTCTGTTGACGTCCTCCGTAATAGTGATAGTGCGAAGTTCTGGTCTGTGGTTAATAAACCATTTTTCTGTGATCCCTGCAATGACCAATTAGATTGCGGTATTGGGGAACACCAGTGGTGTGCTCACTTCAAGTCAGTCTATGAAGTGGAAACAAATGGAGGGTTGAACCTCCCTCTCCCCACTTCAAACCATTATACTTTATCGGTAACCAAGGCTGAGGTGGCTGAGGCCATCGGTAAGATGAAGAGTAATAAGGCTCCAGGACCCGATGGCGTCCCAGCGGACCTTTTTAAAGCAGATATTGAGACCTGGTCTATAGTTCTAATGAATATTTTTAACAGGGTGTGTGTCGCAGGCATTCCGGACACTTGGTCCGAGTCTGTGATCATACCCATATTTAAAAAAGGCAAACGGGGGGATCCCAGTTGCTACCGCCCTATCTCCCTCATTGATTCCGCAGTAAAAGTCCTGGGGCGAGTAGTCTTGGGTAAAATAACAGAATGGTTGGAAGATACTAACACCCTTTCATGTTTACAATATGGGTTTTCGAAAGGGTCGGGGTACCATAGACCAAAGCCTAAATCTTTACCTATTAATAGGTAAATATACCATAGCCAAGAAAGGGACGCTATATCTTGCCTTTATGGACCTATCTTCGGCTTTTGACCGAGTGAATCGGTCGAAATTATGGGAACTTCTGCTAAAGCGTGGCTTAGATGAAAACATCGTCTACTTTTTAGCAGATCTACATAGAGATCTTAATGCCACCGTTAGATTCGACCGCTTGGGTAACAGTACAGGTAAGATCGGAATTTCTAAGGGAGTTAGGCAGGGCTGTATTTTAGCCCCCCTGCTTTTTACCCTTTATATTAATGACCTAGCCACTGCCTTAATCGAATCATGTAAGGATATCCCGAGGGCAGGGAAGTATTGTATTCCTGCATTATTATATGCAAATGATGCTGCGTTGCTAGCACGTACGGCAGTAGGGTTGCAAAGTCTTTTAGATTCCTTTGCAGATTTTATGAAAAGACTTGATCTAAGCGTGAATTTCACTAAATCCCATGTTATGACTGTAGGTTGCAAACCCAAGAGAGCTAAGACCATGCTCTGTGAGGGCCATGTCCTATCTAGAATTACTAGTTTCCCATATTTGGGGGTCATCTTTGATGATAAATCTTCATGGGTCCCTCAATTAGCAGCCAAACGAAATCCCTTTGCCAGGTCAATCTCAGGTGTCTTGGATTTTGCCCGTAAACTGGGGGTAAAGCCAATGCAGGCTATGTTGAATATTTACGCAGCTAAATGCATTTCCATAGCTATGTATGGTGCGGACTTGTGGGGTATTAAAAATGTAAAGGATCTCCAGGTGGTAGAAGACAAGTTTCTTAAATCCATTCTATCACTTCCCCAGGCAACCCCCGGTTATATTGTCCACCAAGAATGTGGGGTTGAGTATTTAACAGACCGGATAGCTTTGGCTCCTCTATTAAAATGGCTATCAATCTGGCAAAATCCGGACCTCGAGTTAAACCGTGAAATTATAAAGGATTGTTTATCCCTTGAGTACGGCAAGGCTATCCCTTGGCTGAGCTATGTTAAGAATTTAACTAATGAATTAGGTCGCCTAGAATTATTTGACAATCCAAACAATCTGTTAAAGGGGGACACAAAATGGGTGAAAGACCTACACAAACATCGGACAACCCTAGCCAGGGAGGAAAAGGAGCTAGTTAAACCCACAGTAAAGGCTCATCAGCTAATTGTTACTTCTAGTAATATTGAACCTTATTTGACCATCGTGAATAATATGAACCATCGCTTCTTATTGACCAGGTTTAGACTGAACAAATTCCATCTTTTGCTCACTGAATCTCCAGGGAGGATGAAGGACAGGGATTTGGAGATCTGTTCTTGTGACAGATTCTCCATTAAGGATACTGTCCATTTTATCTTTTTTTGTAAACATCTGTCCCCTCTCCGCAAAACGTTTATCATCTCCCTCATCAAAAATAAAGGATTTAGACAAGTCAAACCTGCTCTTATGTATCTCCAGCTGTTAGGCACTACTTGGGAGACATTCAATATAGCTAATTTTTTGGCCATTGCGATGAGATTAAGGAAAAAAATTGAGTGGATATAGTGTTGTTTTTAAGCATCTTTTCAAACTCTGATTAAATTTGGCCAAGTCTTATTTTAATTATTGTTTTAAACATATTTGTAAATGTCTATTTTTAATGTTATTTATTGTATGTATTGTACTTTTATGGTTTTTGAATTGAACCGAATAAAGTAATTTTGACTGACTGACTGTAATCTTACTGAAAATCCCATTCAAAGTATATGTACTGTATTCTGAAAAGCATTGCATTATCAGCAACCCTACTGTAATCAAATCAAAGTACAATTACAATCTGTATATTTACTGCAAAGTATTGATCACTTACCTGTGACAGGCTTGCTTGGTTCTAGGAAATAAAATACCTAAAAGAATATTTTTGATACAAAACAATTGGTCTGAAGTTCAGTCTTTGATAGTGTAAATTCATTTGCTGACTGAGTGTGTACAACAAATGCTTAACACTGTCCTCTGATACTGCCTTACTGCTCGACCACAATACCACAAATAGAGAGTGAGGTGCTATCTAACTTTACCTCTGCCTACCTTTGGGGTTCCACTGGACTCTGTGCACACTATACCTCACTTTGGTATAGTATATACAGAGACAGCTTCCTACAGCAGCATGCCATGCTTTAGCTTTAAATGTGTAAAGCTAAAGCGTGGCATGCCATGAATGCTATAAAAGTTCATAAATAGAAAAGAAAGGCGGGCGGGCAGCCGCAGAAAATAAATATCAAGCAGAGGGGGAAGGAGACGGCAGCTGTAGCCCGAAGAGAGGGTGTGTTGGGAAAGTGGGTAGATGATGTGCCTGCGACTCCCGCTATGACGAAGAAGTAATTAAGAAAAGAGTGCTCAGAAACTGAAAATAAAATGTACTGCGTAAAGTCACATGTAAGCAGGGGAAGTCCTAATTGGAGTTTACAACAGTAGAAAATGAGGCAATTAAAAAAAAGGGCGGAGCTTAAAGCCCATATTCTGAATGCGACATGTCTCGATGAGAGACCTAAAAATTGCCTATTTAGAAAATAGGGCATCGTATTGTGAAGTAGCCAAAGAGGTAATTCAACCCCCAATAGAACCAATTATTTGTAATGGCTCACATTACTATTCTAGCTAACTCTAGGATAGAATAACCCTCCTAAACTCAGGCACCACACACTCACTATACCATCTAAAAATGTGGAACCTCTTCTTTTTTCCAGCTTATCAGTCCTTAGTTTGCATTAAGTGGTTCTAGGCTCACCTCTGTCTGAGGCTCAGGCACCCTCCCAATCCTTACTGAAAACAGCCACTGCTGTGAAGGATTTTGCTGTTTTCCAATCAGTTTTTATTGTTCTTCCTGCTGTTACTATGATCACTTCTCCTCTGGAGTCCTAGTTTCTGCCAGACCTTCCTAGGTCCCCGGTTTGAGGAAGCAAGGGTTTCCTGGTCTCCACTCGGTCCACTTGTACTGTGATTATCAGTCAGTTTGAGATCTAAAGTTTTGGCTGATGTCCCCCTTTCCATGAAGTGGTATGTATGCCTTATGCCTATATTTAAAAGCAATCCTGAGAGAATTCCCATCTTGATTGCACCTCATAGATTATCAGGCACGATCCTGAAAGAATCGCATTTTTGCAGAGTTTACTGTAAAATGTCTTCGAATATGGCACATGAAAAGTTCTGTAAAGACGTGACATTCATCTTTCAGACGGCATGATACATTGCTGCCTTTTCTGTCAAATACTGGATCTTAGACAGTTTATCTTGTGGACTATGGGTATGCTGTAATAGCCAAGTGCTCTTCTCCATGTTCATCACCCATAGAGAAGAGAACAGCCCCCAACATCAAAGCTCTCAGCTTCCTCCTTGAGGGCCCTAACTTGCAAGCTCTCCATTCGGAGATGTTTACAAATTCCTCTGCATTTAACAGGGTTGTCTTGAATCGGTCCTCTGTGTCTTGCAGTATGTGCCCTAAGATCAGCTTAAACACTTTCAATTGCTTAGCTCTGCCTTCAGCCTCCAGTATCTTTGCACCCAACTGTAGGAAGCTGGCTCTGTATATACTATACCAAAGTGAGGTATAGTGTGTCCAAAGTCCAGTGGAACCCCAAAGGTAGGCAGAGGTAAAAGTAGATAGCACCTTACTCTCTATTTGTGGTAGTGTGGTTAAGCATTAAGGCTGTATCAGAGGGTAGTGTTAAGCATTTGTTGTACACACTCAATCAGCAAATGATTGTCACACACTCAAAGAATGAACTCAGATCAATTTTGTTTGTATAAAAATATTCTTTTAGTTATTTTATTTCCAGAACCAAGCAAGTCTGGCACAGGTAAGTGATGTATGCTTTGCAGTAAGTACAGTTTGAAGTGTAGTAATAATACAGTTTGAATGGCAGTTGTATATATACTTTGTTACACCCTCAGCGGCACTAGGGCGGCTGGGTGCAGAGTGCTGAGGCCCAATGTTATCCAACAGTGGAAAGGGGCCTCCGGTTGGTGGCTGCTTACGAGCAGGCCACTGGGTTGTGGGAGCAAAGCTCCTGGACTTAAGCTAAGAGCAAATGGAGGTTCAAGCCAGCACAAAAAGTGCACCCTCAGCGGCACTGGGGCGGCCGGGTGCAGAGTGCTGTTTTGGCGTCGGGTGCCCTGTTGTTTTTTATGGGGATTTTCGGTTTTGGTTTTCAGCTGCAGGCTCAGTCCAGAAAGACTTCCGGGAGGAACCAACAGCTGGGCAGCTAGGCTGGAGGGCTCGGGGACGTAGGTGCACCTTGGGTTCTTTTCTCCAGGGTGCAGGGCGGCTGGATGCAGGGGTGTCTTTTGAGGTCGGATTTCACCTTACTGGGCCAATCACGGTTGGAAGGGGTCTCTGTGCAGAGGCTGCAGGCGACGTCAGGGAGTCCTGGAGGGGTTAACACACAGTGGACTCGGACTCTGGAGCGCTGGGGGACCTCGCTAGGACCGGTGGCCCACTCGGACGCCGGCCCTGGGCGTTAGGTGCAGTGGTGCTTTCAGGTGTCAGGTTGACTTGTCCTCAACAGGCTCAGAGTCTTCCTTGGCTGTTTCTTTCGAATAGAGCTGCTGTTCACAGGAGATCCGGTCTTTGTTGAAGGCAGCCAGTCCTCCCAGGGTTCTGGAAGTCGCTGACTGCAGGATAGGATGACTTTTGGCGCAAGATCTCTGGAAACTGCAGACGTATCAGTAGGGCTGGGGCCAAGTCAGTTGTTCTCTGCAGTCACCTCTGCTGAGTGTCTTCTTTTGTCCTCCTTCTTCGTAGGTTGCGGGAATCGGAGTTCTTGGTTCAGGGCTGACCCCTAAATACTGTATTTAGGGGGCAGTTTAGGCATCTTGAGGTCAGTGGCCAATGGGCTACTGACCTTAGGGTGACTACACCCTTGGGGTGCTCACCCCACATGGGGGAGAGAGCACAGTCCCTAAGCCTGATTGGGTAGTGCCTGCAAGATGGCGGGCACTGAAGAGTGGGCTTCACCTTGCCTCCCCCACCTGAGGGGTGGGGTTGGCAGAGGTGGGCACACCTTCTGGGGTTGCTAATATTTCCCGCCTGTCTTCCCGCAGAAAAGGAGGGGAGACAGGAAGGGGGCCTGCTCCTGATAGCAGGAGAGGGTGGGGGTCACATTAAAAAGGCTGCAAGGCCTTTGAAGCTCCCCTGCCACAGATGGCTCTTCCTGGCTCGGGGGAGGTGTGAACACCTTGCCTAGGACAAGCTTTGTTTCTGTGCTCAGGGAGTGAAGTCTCTCACCATAGGGGTCCAGAAACATGTCTTGTGGTGGCAGGCTGGTGTGTACCAGTCAGGGAACCCACCAGAGGCTGGTCGATTTGCAGGGGGCATCGCTAAGATGCCCTCCGAGTGCATTTTTCATCAAATCACACACTGGAATCAGTATGGTTTTTATGTGCTAAGAAGTTTGATACCAAACTTCCCAGTTCTCAGTAAAGCCATTATGTTGCTGTGGAGTTCGTAATGACAAACTCCCAGCACCATATACTCTTAATGGCATTACTGCACTTACACTGTCTAAGAATTGGCTTAGACACTGTAGGGCTACATGTCTCATACACCTGTACCCTCACCACTGGTATAGTGCACCCACCTAGAGGGGTCGCTGACCCATGCCAGGGCAGTGGGTTGGAGTCATGACACACAGGGATGTGTGCCATGTCGACTTCACTTTGTTTTGCACCAAAACTTGCAACTTGAAATGGCAGTGTGTGTGTAAAGGTGCAGGGCCTCTAAGGGTGGCACAATAAGTGCTGCAGCCCTTAGAGGCCTTCCCTGGCCACAGTGCCCTTGGTACCTGTTAGACTTGGCATCTTTTGTCATGTTTCCCCTTAGTTTTTGCTTTCTGACCTCCCGGTTTTGACTCTGTTTTTGCTGGTGTAATGATTCTGCACACTTTTCTCACTGCTGATCAGTGGTAAAGTGCAAGTGCTCCTGTGGTAAAATGTGTTATGGATTGGTGTTTCCATGATCGGCCTATTTGATTTATGTGTCAGTCCCTAGTAAAGTGCACTGTGAGTGCCAGGGCCCATAAATCCAATGCTGTTGGTGGGCTGCAGCACTGGATTGTGCCACCCAC
This sequence comes from Triturus cristatus, assembly GCF_964204655.1. Taxonomy (NCBI): domain Eukaryota; kingdom Metazoa; phylum Chordata; class Amphibia; order Caudata; family Salamandridae; genus Triturus; species Triturus cristatus. The sequence goes on along the minus strand of NC_140587.1, from coordinate 446,170,113 downwards.
ACAAACAGCCTGTCAAGTGTAACTCTGGCCTGCCATTGCAGAGCCTGTGCGCAGCCTGGGGCTGCCATGTCGACTTGGCAAGTGCACACACTTCCAAGTCCCTAAACCTTCCCTTTTCTACATGTTAGTCACCCCTAAGGTAGGCCCAAGGTACCCCTGTGGGCAGGGTGCATTGTACGTGAAAGGTAGGACATGCCCTGGTGTGTGTGTGGCATGTCCTGATAGTGAATTACAATCTACTTCGTTTTTCACTATTGCAAGGCTACCTGTTCCCCATAGGCCAGAATGGGTGGTTTGATTATAACATCCTATAATCCTACCTGACCCAGGGAAGATGGTAGAAATTCGAGTTTAGTATGCCTGAACTCAGAATGATAAAATACATCTTTTAGAGAAGTTGGTTTTAACATTCTGTGTTTGAAAATACCACTTTTAGAAAGTAGGTATTTTATGACCTGACCATCCAGCCTGCCTCTGCTAGCTTGTGTATTGTCTGTCTGGTTTGTGGGTGACAGGGGCTGGGGGAGACACCAGGAGACAGGGTGAGTCAGCACAGGGCTGAATAGACCTATCTGCACATAGATGGGTGGGAGGAGTAGAACCTGGGTCTGAATAGGGCTGTGCCTATTTATTTATTTATTTATTTTGGATTTATAATGCGCATGGCTGCCACAGCAACGAAGCGTCCCAGCACAGCACAGGGGACCAGAAGCGGGAGCTTTAAGAAAGTTGAGGCAATTAAATGGTGGAGATGGGAAAAAGCCATGTCTTCAAGGCCTTACGAAAAGCCAGGTGATTAGAAATAATTCTAGTAGGGGTCGGAAGTGAGTTCCACAATTTTGCGCCAGGCAGCGGAACAAACGTCCCCCTGCCCTAGCCCTACACACTCGAGGAGTGTAGACCATAGCTTGGTCAGCAGATCGCAACGGGCGCTTGGGCACATAGGCCTCCAACAAGTGGAGAAGGCCCGGCGGAGCCTGTCTTGCTAGGCTCTTATGTGAAATGCACAATGCTTTAAATTGTATTCGCTTATCCACTGGCAGCCAATGGAGTTTGGGAAGCACCTGGGCTACTGAGCAATGCTTGGGTAGTGAGACCAGAATCCGTGCTGCTGCGTTCTGGACCCTCTGGAGGCACTTTACGCTGGCCCTTGTTGCTCCTAAATATAGGCAGTTACCGTAGTCCAGTCTAGAAAAAACTGGATGCCTGGCTGATAGTCTGGTGCGCCGAAGGGGGGAAAAACCCGAGCAACGTCCAAAACAGACGCCTGCGACAGCTTTTGTTTGTTTCTCAAAGGTCAATCCTCGGTCAAACCATACCCCAAGGTTTTTTACGGTATCCTTGGGGAATGGGGCTGCCGCGACTGCTCTACTTTTTCCGTGCTTTGCCGATATGGATCCCGGTCAACTTTTTTAAGACGCTTCGGACATTGATGACAGGGTTTATATGGGGAGCTGGGAGACGGCGGGTGGCGCTGTCCACTCTGATGAGGCCGAGGGAGGAGGGGGGGGCTGGCGGCCCCAGATTTTGAATGGTACTACTTGGCGGCACAGCTGCAGTGGCTGACGCAGGTCGTGGCGCGTGAGTTTCGAGGCCCTGAGGGCCCGCAGGGTAGGGTTATACCGCGACATGTGTTGTCATTCATTGTGCTTCGGCAGAGGCTCAGGCTGGACCAGCTTACCCTCGAGGAGCGCACACTCCGGCTGTGCTGGATTCGTAGTCAGAAGCGGGCAGGCTTTGTGGTCCCGTATGCCCCGGAGATTCCTTTGGGCATGTGCACGGCCCTCCCCCATGGCGGGTATTGGTCGGCGTTGGCTGGCTGGGAAGAGTGCGGGGTCCACATGATTGGGGATTTATACAGGGATGGCGTCTTGTTGTCATTCCAGGAATTGCAGGGGGCGTATGATCTACCGAGGGGGGATTATCTTTTGCACGCCGCCTTGGTGTCAGGGATTCAGAAACAGTGGAAGATGGGGCTGTCGGAACCCCCAACTTCTTTGGGGTGTCAATACGTCACTATGGCGGCGGGTACATTCAGGGCCATCACTTGTCTATATAGGCGGCTGTCTACGGAGAGGTTGTCACCTATGGATGCCTTGCGGGGTAAATGGGAGGAGGATCTTGGTAGGCCCATTCCTGAGACGACGTGGGCGCAGCTGTTACGGCGGGCCTGGAAGGGCACGCGCAACGCTAGATTTCAATTGGTCCAATTTTATACTCTCCACAGGGCTTACTTAACTCCGGTCAAAATCTTGCGGTACTTCGGTGGCTCCCAATCGCCGTGCCCCCGGTGCAGAGTGGAAGGTGCTGATTTTGGCCATATGTTTTGGTCCTGCCTGGGACTGGGCTCTTATTGGGCGGATGTGGTGGCGTGTCTGAATCAAGTGACTGAGCGCGACCTGGAAGTGGAGATGGGGACTTGCCTTTTGTTATGGTTTCCGCACACCCCCAGTACCAAAATTACGAGCAAGTTTTACGATTTGGGTCTGATAATGGCGAAGAGGGAGCTCACTATGCATTGGAAGGCTAGGGCCGGTCCGAGCTTTCGGAGATGGAAGGCGAGTTTCTTGTCCTGGGCAGGGAGCGAAGGGACGCTTCGTCTACAGCTGGCCAGGCGAGCATCTAATGACAAGGCGCTGGACGCGGCACGGGCGTGGGGGGCTCTGGTGGAAGGGCTTCGTTCTTTGGAGGAGTTGAGTGAGGGGGATAGGGATGCTGTAGACATGGACCGGAGTGTGGAGCCTGGGGTGGGGCCCTCTGGGGCTACTGGGGAGACCGCACAGGACGGGGCCACTTAGGTACACTCATGGAGGACTCAGCGTTTGCACACTATATTGAGAACTGTCGAGTAGTCATGGTGGGAGCATGGGGCGTAGTTGGGTGTCAATGCGGGGCCTCCTGTTTCTTGAGAACAATGAAAGTGCTCTTTTGATTGTTTTGAGTTAGGATTTATCGGACCACGGGGCCCTACATGCAGAAGTGGAAGAGGGGTTGACGCGGGCACACTGACAGTGGGGGGTGGGGGTAGAGAGGGTGGTGGGTGGGGGAACTAGGGAGGAAGCATGGAAGAACCGATTTCTCCTGACATGTACATTGATGGTTGGGTCTTCTATAAGAGGATATTGTATGTAGTATTGGTTTTTTTTTTTTTTTGGTGCACTGATTTGAAAATTCAATAAAAATCTTTTTTTTTTAAAAACCCTTGGGGAATGGGGCAGATTTTAAGCGGTCCGGCCAGTAAAGATCGGTCCACAGCTCCCAGTCCCTCCCAAATAGCAGGATTTCCGATTTACCGGAATTAAGCTGTAGGCAATTGGCTGCCATCCAATCGGAGATAGCCAGCAGATCGTCCTTGAAATTGTTTAGATTGATGGTACACTTCCTAGAGAAGGCTATCACCAATTGGGTGTTGTCTGCGTACGATACCAACGACAGCCCCCTCCCCTTCGCCAGCTCCGCCAGAGGGCTAACATAAAGATTGAATAAAAGTGGGCTCAATATGGAGCCCTGTGGTACCCCCTGGTGCAGAGCAAACTCCTGTGAGAAAAAGGGAGGTGCCAGGACCTGAAAGGATCTTTCCGACAGAAATGATTTAATCCAGGCCAAGGCTGAATCCCTGATCCCGATATCCTGCAGGCGTTTCAGGAGTATTTTATGGGACACCGTATCAAAAGCGGCACTTAAGTCCAAAAGGACCAAGGCCGCTGTGTCCCCTACGTCTAGACTGCTCCTAATGGCTTCCGACACGGCCAAGAGCGCAGATTCGGTACTGTGCCGGGGTCGGAAGCCATGTTGCGTAGAGTCAAATATGGCATGTTGCTCAACAAAGTTAGCCAGAATAGAATTCACATGCGCCTCCGCCACTTTGGCCAGGAAGGGTAATTGAGAGATGGGTCGATAGTTACCCGGTTCGGCAATGTCTAGGGAAGGTTTTTTCAGCAAGGGGACAACTTTTGCATGTTTCCAAGCCCGTGGGACTGATGCCATCGACAATGACAGATTAGCCACATCCAGACACACACCTGAAATGGAAGGATAGAGCTGATGGAAGCGAGTGGGAGTCACTGGGTCAGCTGGGGAGCCGATTTAATGTTTGAGCATAAAGCCACAAACTCCAGAGGCGAGATGGAAGGAAATGCCCCCAGATTAAGACCCTCCGCAGCCTCACCCCCTTTCGGGTCCACCTCCACAGGCACGGAAGCTGTTTGCGGAAGTCCCAGATAGATCTGTTCCACCTTATAGATCAAATGTTGGGCTAACTCATTGCATTGATGATTGGAGGCAACAGGAGAAAACCTGTTGTCTCCTGTATTCTTCATGTCACCCAGCAAAGAAAAAATAGTCTTGGCGGGGTTGGAGCTGCCCAGAATTTTACCAGCCACAAAATCCGCCCGTGCTCTTCGGATACCCTTATGGTACTGCTTGAGGGCCATCCGATATTCGAGTTTTGCTGTTGTGTCATATGAGTGTCTCCAAACACGCTCCAGCTGTTTACAGCCCTTCTTGGCTAGGGAAAGGGCGTCGTTGAACCATGGATTAGATGGCCCGCGACCTTTCCTTCCCCATTTAGCTGGAATGCAATTATCCAGGCCGGCCGTCAGCCAATCGTGATAACACCGATTTGCTGCGTCCGCATTCGAGGGTAACTGAGGTTGATGGCTAGATAACCAGACAGAGAGAACCTCAGGGTTAAACCTGTGCCAAGGGTGTTTAAAAGTTTTAGTAGGGCAAATAGGGTCTGTCTTAATCTGTAATTGTAGGGAGAAGGAGACCAAAAAATGGTCGGTCCAGGCCTGTGGGATTGGAGTACGCATTACGATCTGAGGAAGGTTGGAAATAACAGGATCCAGCAAATGGCCGGCTACATGGGTAGCCTCAGGCACATGCTGTCTCAGTTGGAAGGCTTCTAGGTCTGCCAGAAAACTGACGATCTCCGCTTTTTCTCCATTCTCAAAATGGAGGTTGAGATCACCCAGAATGGTAAAATTGGCTGCCTTCTGGCGAAATAACCCATTTTATTTAAGAGGTCTTCCCTAAAGCCGCTCGCTGGCCCAGGAGGCCTATAAATCAGGAGACCGGCCAATGTAAAGTTATGAGTTAGCCTGATTGTAAAAGAGGCGCATTCACAGCCCACTATAGGTTCCCTATCCAGGCTAATGCTATATGCCTCCTTAACTACCACTGCCACCCCACCCCCTCTCCCCCCCCTCCCGATTCAGAGTTTTCAACACATAACCGGGTGGAAGAGCCAGCCAAGGTACTGCCACAGCGTCTTGGTTGAGCCAAGTCTCCGTAAGGAAGAGAGCATCTGGAGACTCATCAAGCAGAAGATCGAATACCTCTGCATGATGCTTTATCAAAGAGCGGCAATTGAGGCTAAGGAGTCTGAACTCCTTAAACCCTGATGAACAAGGGTCCCTCTGTGCCTGAGTCAATTCAAGTGAACAAAATGTGCAGTGAAAGGAATGTTCATGCAAATGCCAGGGTGAGGAAGGGCAGGTAGAGGCCAGGGCAATGAGTTCCTCCCGCGAATACTTGATAGGATCGGTCGCGCAATTACCAGGGGGGCCAGCTCCTAGCGCCGGACCGGCGCGGACGGGCGCAGACGGGCTTGCCTTAGGCGCGCCCGCTGTGCGCGTCCACTGCGTGGTCGCGGTTGTGCCTGCATTTATGGGCCTCTGGGAAGATCCGGCCGGACAGCTACAGAGCTAACTTCCCCCCTATCCAAGATGGCGGAGCGACTCCGACCGTCCAGGGGAAGTGAATGCCCCAGGCCTCGCCCACCACCCACAGCAACTCTACACCACTCGCGACACACAAATGGACTCAGGTAGGTTTTAAAACAAATACTTTTTTCAGTTGTAATGACAGTTAAAAACAAAACGACGCGCTAGCTGAATAGCGATGTAAAAAATAAAGTACCAAATGATTGCGTGCCACTTGCTCCCGGCTCAAGCCTCAGGAGCCTGATGCTACCTTACACAATGCTGGCTCCACCTCCTGTGGTGCGTCTGATGACCCTGGCCCACTCTCACAAAGGAAGAAGGTGCACCCAGAACTGGTTTGAACTAGGTACAGGCCCCTCTGCCTTCAGAGGACAAAGGATTTGCTGGTATAAATATTGGGACCCAATCCCCAAGACTTTAGAACTTGCTGGAATCAAGGAACATGCCAAGAAGAAGAGCTGGAAGAGCTGCCAGGAGGAGTACTGCCCCTTTGCTGTGTTGTTGCTTTGTTGGGTTGGCCTGCAGCTGGCTGCTTCTGCCTGGGCACTGAAAGGACTGGACTGAACATTCTCTACTTGTGCTTAGTAACAACAGGGGCTGAAATCAAGCTGGCCTCCTGTTCAGAAGTCTCAGGGACTGCAAAGACTTCACCAAGCTCTGGGGACTGCTCCTGGAACCGTTGTTTCAGTTGCCACAGAGGAGAGGGAATCGCGAGTGACTCCGTCGCCGAGTCTGTCGCTGGCCTTGTGTCCTGAAGGCACGGCAGGCCGCACCTTCCGCATCTTGCACCGCAACCCTGATCTCACCGACGACCGACGCCACCGAGCCACTTCTTGCACCGCAACCTGTGGTCACCGCAGACCGCACCGCCTCGCTGGACTTCGTTGGCCTGGTCTCACCGACACGGTCGCCTCTGGCACAACACCCGTGACCGCCTCATCCCGCACAGCCGTCCGGGTCGATTAATGCCAATTCCCGCCAACCGGCTCCGTCGACTGCACCGCAACCTGCCAGCAACGCATCGAGCATAGTCTCACCCTGCACCGCACGCCTTGGTCTCACTGACGCCATCTGGACGATCGTCACCGAACCGCTGCCTGCACCGCATCGAGAGGACGCTGCGCCCTGCACCGCTTCCAATATGCATCGCAACCTGCCAGCATCGCATTGAGCATCATCTCACCCGGCACCGCACGCCTTGGTCTCACCGACGCCGTCTGGTCCATCGTCACCGAGCTGCTGCCTGCACCGCATCAAGAGGACACCGCGCCCTGCAACGCTGCCACTTTGCACTGCAACCGCGACGGACGTCACGACCGGCTTGCACCTCTGTGTGAGCTGCAATAAGAAAGGTACTGTTACAGAGTTTGTTCACGCTGTTACTGGCCCGTACCGACGCAGTCAGCTGGAACTGCGAGACTCTGTTTGCAGCATCGCGGTAGGCTCGGACCGAGCTACCGACTCGTACGAACTGCGTTTTCAACGTATTTTTGCAATTTAAAGACATCTTGCGAACTACCTATTTTTAAAGTACTGTATTGTGGATTTTTACTCTTATTCGGTCTTGTCTTTAGTATATATAAATATTGGATATTTTTCTAAACTGGTGTGCTGTCCGTTTGTAGTACTTACACTGTATTACTGTTGGTTATGTGCAAATGCTTTACACACTGCCTCTAAGATAAACCTGACTGCTCGTGCCAAGCTACCAAGGGGGTGAGAAGGGGTTGTTTCAGGAGTGTAACTGCCTTACCCTAACTAGGAAAAAGGGTCCCTACTTGGACAGAGGTGCAAGCCCTTGCCAACTAGAGACCCCCATTTCTAACATTGGTGGCAGCGGTGGGATAGGGCTTGTGTTTGCACTTGACTTACAGTGATTGGTGTGCGCTACTACCATATCGCAGACCATTACGTAGCACATACTTGTTATTTTTTTCTTTTTGGACCTATTTTTGAGCTTGCCAATTTTAAACTTGCTACTTCATCATGCCTGAATCAAAAGCCTCATCTATTGCACCCATGGAAATTGCCTTTGAGGAGGATAGGTTGGAATCCTACAATGTCAAGGAACTGAAAGTGATTTGCAAAAACCTGAAAGTCCAGGTCAGAGGCCTCACCAGGAAGGAGGAGCTACAAAAGGCGCTGAGGACCTGGGTAGCAGCCAGACATGCCAGTGGGCAATCTGGTGATCTCATTGGGGAGGCAGAGGAGCCTACTTCTAAGGTGGATGTGCTTTTTGGAGGGGGGGGGAACCCGCCAGGCAGCAGCAAGGTAGGTAGCAACTGAATTGGAGAAGCTCAAGCTAGCCAAGGAGGAGAAAAGAATCTTGTTAGATTATGAAATCAGAATGAAGGAGCTGGATCAAAGGAGTAGACCCAGCTCAGATGGTGGCAGCAATCCATCAGGACAGGCAGACAGAATCGTACACATCCATAAGAATGTGGGCAGAGAGTTCAAAAAGGGGGATGACATACAGAGGTGGTTTCAGGGTTACGAGGCAGCGATACATATGAATGGGGTCCCTGAGAAGAATTGGGGAGCAGGATAGTGGCCTTTGTTTCCAGAGGAAGCCAGGGATACTTTGACAGCTTTGGGTAAGGGGCCTAACCTCACCTATGCTGATATGAAGGAAGCCCTTCTCACTAGGTATGGTCTCACTCCTGAGCAGTACAGGGATCAGTTTAGGCCCAGTAAAAAGTCTGAGGCCAAAACTTGGTTGGAATGTGTGGATATGTATTGCAGGTCGCTGGATGGCTGGGTGAAGGGCAGTAATGTGACAGATTTTCTGGGGCTCTACAATTTGATTGCATGGGAGCACTTGTCTAGTCTATGTTTTGCAGATCTACGCCAGCACCTAGTAGATAATAAGCTGACTGAGCCCTGGAAGCTTGCTATGGAGGCGGACCACTGGGTGAGTACCAGGGTCCACAAGAAAGCGTTTGGGGGAGACTCAGCCAAAGGTGGGCAGGGTCCCCAGCAGAAAAGTGTGGGGGGGGGGGGGACAAGGGTAAAGCTCAGGAGTTCTCTAAAAGGCCCCAAACTAGTACCCAGGGTAAAGGTTCCCATCCCCCAGGAGATAAGAAGAAAGGGGTCTCTACAGGAAAGCCTGCTGAGACCGCCCCCGCAAGTGTTTTTCATGTGACCAGGTGGGTCACTTGAAGGGGGACCCCAGGTGCCCAAAGGGGATACAGCCACCCACCGGTGGACAGTCCAAGGTGTTGGCTAGTGTAGCGCTTGGGGAGGAGGGGTGCCCACAGGAGGGTGGGGATCCCACAGAACTGACACTCGTCTCACTAGGGGACAGTGAGATGGTCCCAGGAAACCAGGTGCCCCCTAACACAGAAATATAGCACCTGGGTGACCATCAATTGGAAAAGGGTAGGGGCTCTCAGAGATACTGGAGCCAGTGTGACCACAGTCCGGTGTCACCTGGTCTCTGAGAAGCAGGTAGTCCCAGGGGCATTCCACCAAGTAGTTGTGGTATACAACTCTGAGCGCCAGTGTATGGTGGTGCAGGTTCCCTTTGAGTGGCGGGGGGTCTCAGATCCATTGAGGGTGGTTGTGAGCCCTACCAGTCCTGTAGATTGTCTGCTAGGTAACGACCCGGAGCAGTCCTTATGGAAGGATGTTGAGCTCAGGTCTCACTTGGAGATGCTTGGGTTGCCAGAGTGGGCATGCGTGTCTACTCGGTTAATGGCAGCCAGAAAGGGTGATCAAGAGGACTTGGAGCCTGAAACAATGACCCAAGTCCCTGCCAAGAGAAAGGGCAGGGGGCGCGGGAAACCGGCCCCTGAAGTTCCCACGGACCGGGAGGAGGCAGACCTTGAGGGGGACGCCCCGGTCCCTACAGGAGAGCAGGTAGCCAACCTGGGGGACATCTCTGAGCTGACCCATTGGCAGCAAGAAGGGGGTCCCACCAGGGAGGAATTCTGCAAGGAGCAGAAAGAGTGCCCTACTCTAGAGGGTCTGCGGTGGCAGGCTGCAGACCAGGCAGCTGGTGATCAGTCCGGGTCACATCTGATATACTGGGAGAATGGTCTCCTATACAGTGAGCCCAAGATTGCTGAGCCTGGGTCAGCCCGTATGCTGATGGTACCCCAGCGCTTCAGGACCTTCCTACTGGGTCTGGCTCATAACGTGCATTTGGCAGGACATTTGGGGCTGGACAAGACCTTTGACAGGCTTGTCACCCACTTCTTCTTGCCCCAAATGCAAAGGCAGTCAGATGGACACTGCTGGTCTTGCCAAACTTGCCATGCAAGTGGTAAGAGTGGAAGGAAGGTCAAAGCTCCTCTCCAACCTTTTCCTGTTGTTGGAACACCCTTTGAAAGGGTAGGGATGGATATCGCGGGGTCACTGGATCCCAAGACAGCCATGGGCAACAGGTACATCCTGGTCTTGGTGGACCATGCCACCCGGTACCCAGAGGCAATCCCTCTCAGGACAACAACGGCGCCAGTGGTGGGCCGGGCGTTAATGGGGATCATTTCCCACGTGGGATTCCCCAGAGAAGTGGTTTCTGACAGGGGGACCAATTTTATATCCAAGTATATGACATCCTTGTGGAAGGAGTGTGGTGTAACCTACAAGTTCACCACTCCTTACCACCCACAAGGAAACTGTCTGGTGGAGAGATTCAACCAGACCTTGAAAGGCATGATCAAGGGTCTAACAGAACCCATGAGGCGTAAGTGGGACGTCCTCTTGCCCCATGCCTTCTCTTTGCATACAGGGAGGTGCCTCAGAAGTCTCTTGGGTACAGCCCCTTTGAGCTCCTGTATGGCCACCCTGTCAGAGGACCTCTGAGTTTGGTAAAGGAAGGCAGCTCTCAGGAAAACTCCCCAGGATGTGTTTAGATACATGCTGGCCTGCAGAAACCAAACTGCCCTCTTCAGGAAACTCGCTCAGGCGAACCTAGAAGCAAGCCAGGAAGAAATGAAAAGGTGGTATGACCAGAATGCCACTCTGGTCGAATTTCAACCTGGGCAAAAAGTGTGGGTCATGGCCCCAGTGGAACCTTGTGCCTTGCAGGACAAGTGGACTGGACCATTTGAGGTGGTGGAGCGCAAAAGTAACGTCACCTATCTGTTGGATTTGCGGGCTCGAAGGAACCCTTTGAGGGTCCTTGACGTGAACCGCCTCAAGCCCCACTTCGAGAGGTCCGAAGTGAGTATGCTCCTGGCGACAGATGATGGGGTGGAAGAGGAGAGTGAGCCTCTCCCTGACCTCCTGTCTACCAAGGAGCATGATGGGACAGTGGCAGGTGTGATCCTCTCCCCTACACTGACTCCTGAGCAGCAGGGGTCTGTCGCCAGTTGTTGGGACAGTTCGCCCCACTGTTGTCTCTGACTCCGGGTGTTACTTACTGGTGTACCCATGACGTGGACACTGGTGACAGCCCTCCTGTTAAGCACAAAATGTACAGGTTGACTGACCGGGTCAGGGCCAGCATCAAGGAGGAGGTCTCTAAGATGTTGGCGTTAGGGGGTGATTGAGCACTCCAACAGTCCTTAGGCCAGCCCAGTGGTCTTGGTCCCAAAGGCTGCTGCTCCCAGTGCCACTCCAGAACTACTGTTTTGTGTGGATTACTGTGGGCTCAATGCCGTCACCAGGACTGACGCACACCCCATCCCCAGAGCTGATAAGCTCATTGATTAGTTGGGAGCTGCCCGGTTCCTCAGCACGTTTAATTTAACGTCTGGGAACTGGCAGATTGCCTTAACCGATGGGGGCAAGGAGAGATCAGCATTCTCGACCCCCAGAAGGTCATTACCAATTCCGAGTGATGTCCTTTGGGTTGAAGAATACCCCTGCCACCTTTCAGAGGTTGGTCAACCAGGTGTTGGCTGGATTGTAGGATTTCAGTGCCGCCTACCTGGATGACATTGTTGTGTTCAGTTCCAGCCGGGAAGAACATTTACAGCACCTCGGTAAAGTGTTGAGGGCTCTGCAAGGGGCAGGCCTCACGATCAAGGCCATTAAGTGTCAGATCGGGCAGGGTTCTGTGGTGTACTTGGGACACCAGGTAGGAAGCGGCCAGGTGGCGCCCCTACAACCCAAGAATGACATCATTCTGGCTTGGGAGCCCCCCATGACCCAGACAGAGGTGAGAGCCTACTTAGGTTTCACCGGCTACTATAGGAGATTTGTTAAGGGCTACGGCACAATCGTTGCCCCCTTAACAGAGCTGACTTCCAGGAAGCAGCCCAGGAAAGTGATCTGCACTGAGTCCTGCCAGAAAGCTATTGATACCCTGAAGGCAGCCATGTGCACGGCGACCGTGCTCAAGGCACCCGACTTCTCCAAGGAATTAGTTGTGCAGACTGACGCTTCAGAGCATGGTGTGGGAGTGGTGCTCTCACAACTGAACGAAGAGGGCGTAGACCAGCCTGTAATCTTCCTTAGCAGAAGACTAATCCCCAGGGAACAGCGGTGGAATGCCATAGAAGGGAAGCTTTTGCTGTGGTCTGGGCACTGAAGAAGCAGAGACCACACCTGTTTGGGACTCACTTCTGGGTTCAGACAGACCACAGGCCCCTCAGATGGTTGAAGCAAATGAGGGGTGAGAATCCAAAACTGCTGAGGTGGTCCATCTCCCTACAGGAAATGTACTTTACGGTGGAACACCGCCCTGGCACAGAACACGCCAACGCAGATGGTCTGTCCATGTTCTTCTGCCTTAGTGAAGAGAACTCCCAGGAGGTTGGGTAGTTCTCCCTACTTTCAGCTGGAGGGGACATGTGTTACACTTGGCATCTTTTGGCGAGTTTCCCCTGAGTTTTTGCTTTCTGACCTCCCGGTTTTGAGTCTGTTTTTGTTGGTGTAATGATTCTGCGCACTTTTCTCACTGCTGATCAGTGGTAAAGTGCAAGTGCTCCTGTGGTAAAATGTGTTATGGATTGGTGTTTCCATGATTGCCTATTTGATTTATGTGTCATTCCCTCGTAAAGTGCACTGCAAGTGCCAGGGCCCATAAATCAAATGCTGTTGGTGGGCTGCAGCACTGGATTGTGCCACCCACGCAAACAGCCCGTCAAGTGCAGAGCCTGTGTGCAGCCTGGGGCTGCCATGACGACTTGGCAAGTGCACACACTTCTAAGTCCCTAAACCTTCCCTTTTCTACATGTTAGTCACCCCTAAGGTAGGCCTAAGGTATCCCTGTGGGCAGGGTGCATTGTATGTGAAAGGTAGGACATGCTCTGGTGTGTGTGGCATGTCCTGATAGTGAATTACAGCCTACTTAGTTTTTCACTATTGCAAGGCTACCTGTTCCCCATAGGCCAGAATGGGCGGTTTGATTATAACATACTATAATCCTAGCTGACCCAGGGAAGATGGTAGAAATTCGAGTTTAGTATGCCTGAACTCAGAATGATAAAATACATCTTTTAGTGAAGTTGGTTTTAACATTCTGTGTTTGAAAATACCACTTTTAGAAAGTAGGTATTTTCTGACCTGACCATCCAGCCTGCCTCTGCTAGCTTGTGTATTGTCTTTCTGGTTTGTGAGTGACAGGGGCTGGGGGAAACTCCAGGAGACAGGGTGAGTCAGCACAGGGCTGAATAGGCCTATCTGCACATAAATGGGTGGGAGGAGTAGCACCTGGGTCTGAATAGGGCTGTGCCTGCCTTCCACAATGCTGGCCCCACCTCCTGTCGTGCGTCTGATGACCCTGGCCCACTCTCACAAAGGAAGAAGGTGCACACTGGCAGAATGCACCCAGAACTGGTTTGAACTAGGTACAGGTCCCTCAGTCTTCAGAGGACAAAGGATTTGCTGGTATAAATATTGGGACCCAAATCCAAGACTTTAGAACTTGCTGGAATCAAGGAACCTGCCAGAAGAAGAGCTGGAAGAGCTGCCAGGAGGAGTACTGCCCCTTTGCTGTGTTGTTGCTTTGTTGGATTGGCCTGCAGCTGCTGCTTCTGCCTTGGGTAGTGAAAGGACTAGACTGAACTTTCTCTACTTGTGCGGAGTATCTCCAAGGGCCTGAAATCGAGCTGGCCTCCTGTTCAGAAGTCTCAGGGACTGCAAAGACTTCACTAACCTCCGGGTACAGCTCCTGAAACTGTTGTTTCAGTTGCCACAGAGGAGAGGGAACCTGTGTCCAGAAGGCACCGCAGGCTGCACCGTCCGCATCTTGCACCGTAACCTTGATCTCACCGACGACGATGACCGCCGCCACCGAGCTGCTGCTTGCACCGTAACCTGCGGACACCGCAGCCTGTACCGCCTCGCTTCACTTCGCTGGCCTGGTCTCACCTACATGGTCGCCTCTGGCACAATACACGTGACCGCCTCATCCTGCACAGCCGTCCGGGTCGATCAACGCCAATTCCCGTCAACCGGCTCTGTCACCTACACCGCAACCTGCCAGCACCGCATCGAGCATCGTCTCACCCTGCACCGCACGCCTTGGTCTCACCGACGCCATCTGGACGATCGTCACCGAGCCGCTGCATGTACCGCATCGAGAGGACCCAGCGCCCTGCATCGCAACCTGCCAGCACCGCATCGAGCATCGTCTCACCCTGCGCCGCATGCCTTGGTCTCACCGACGCCGTCTGAAGGTTCGTCACCAAGCTGCTGCCTGCACCGCATCGACTGGACACCGCACCCTGCACCGCTGCCACTTTGTATCGCAACTGCGACGGACACCACGACCGGCTCGCACCTCCGTGCGAACCGCAATAAGAAAAGTACTGTTACCGAATTTGTTCACGCTGTTGCTGGCCCGTACCGACTCGGTCAGCTGGAACTGCGAGACTCTGTTGTTTTCAGCATCACAGTAGGCTCGGACCGAGTTACCGACTCGTACGAACTGTGTTTTCAACGTATTTTTGCGATTTAAAGAAATCTTGTGAACTACCTACTTTTAAAGTACTGTATTGTGGATTTTACTCGTATTTTGTCTTGTCTTAAGTATATAAAAATATTGGATATTTTTCTAAACTGGTGTGGTGTCCGTTTGTAGTGCTTACACTGCATTACTGTTGGTTATGTGCAAATGCTTTACACACTGCCTCTAAGATAAGCCTGACTGCTCGTGCCAAGCTACCAAGGGGGTGAGGAGGGATTATTTTAGGAGTGTAAATCCCTTAGCCTGACTAGGAAGAAGGGTCCCTACTTGGACAGAGGTGCAAGCCCTTGCCAACTAGAGACCCCCATTTCTAACAGTACCCATGGTACATTTTACAAGGGACTGGCATGTGGCCAGAGGTGCCACTTGGGGGTACAAGGTACAGTTTGGGGCAAGAACACAGGCCCTGGGACCTGATTGGCAGGGACGCAGGGCACATCAGGTCAAAGTGCATCAGTAGTCTGGCAATAAGTAGGGGGGGGGGCGTTACAGCAACAGAAACCCAGCTTCCTACACCAAAAAGTCTAAAATGTGCCTCAAGTCGCCGAGCTCCAAGCAGAATTCCTTCAGGGTTTTGTTAAACGTCCACTGTGAGTTCTTCCTCTCACTCCTTTTTCAAAGCTGAAGGCTGTCAACCAAGTTTACTTTAATGATGGAAATGCTGGCCCATGGAAGTGAATTACTTCCTGCCTGATTTCCGCTTGTGCCCATTGTCTGAAGTTTGCTAGGTAGCAAGAAATAAGGAAATAGACCTGTTTTTTCTTTTTAAAAAGGATTAATTGACTGCAGAAGCAGTGAAGCCAGTGGCAGCGAGCAATGTGCAGCAAACAGAACCATCAGCATCCTTTCTTCAGATAAATAACAGGGCCCACTAGATCAAGCCCCAGGAGGGTGCTGCCACACTGAGGAAAGAGCTTCAGATATGCATGTCTAGTGTAAGGGCCAGCATAGATTATGGCTAATTCCTGTTCAAGCAGTGCCAATCAGTCATCTGATACCCTGAATCTGCTATTCATTCCCATGAGGTAGTCATGCCAAGCTGCTATCAAAGTATACCCCGGACCACACTTCGAAGGGCCTGCTTCACCTGACGGATGTCTTTCAGGGGCACTGGGGTCTGCTCCCACCTTCAGACACTACCCATACAGCTCCTTCCTCCGTTTTAAGCACTTTTCCAGCACCTTAAGTGCAGTGATCGCATGGTTCATCATCAGCATAACTGTCGTGTAAGGATCAGTTCTCATGGCACCGATATAGACCAAGTGTCAGCTAGAGGTGTAGCAAGAGTCCCGCAGCTTCGGTGCCATGATAGGCTGCGAATCAGAAGCTGTTGCCCTCATTCAGGCGTCTCCAATCCCTGGCCTAGCAGCACACCAGATGGCCCTACATCTCCTCAAAGATTCCAGCGGGGAGCACTTCATCTGGATGGTTCTGATCAACACGTTCAGTTATCCGCCATCTTGGGAACAGGTTGCCTGGATGAGGAAGATATCTTGTGGATCCTCTCTCTTCATCCAGGAGTCCTCAGCTGTTGCAGAGCTTGTGCTGCACCTTGGGCCCTTCTCCCAGCTCCATCAATAGCACCAGGTACCTATACACCATTTACAATGAGGAAAATCACCAGGAGTACTAGAGGCGAGCACAGAGCAAGGTGAGGCGTGTCCACTCATGCTGCTGATATGGCAATACCCTCTGACTGATTTGAAGAATTGCCCTTTTATCAGAATCAAGGAATGAAGAGTTACTTTGGAAAAGAGTGGAGCTGTGACCACAGCACAAGAGGATACTGCAAGGTTAGCAAAAGCAGCACCTGATGTCACAATGTATTGTTAAGAACGCTGTATAACTTCGTGAGTCACTAATTGCATTAATTGTCCACTGGATGTGAACCCAGACTTTGCAGGAACCACATGTGACCTGTTAGCTCTTTTTATTTGAGGCACAATCACTGGTCTGTGACACTCAAGTGTTGAACCACACTTACAAGAATACCATGAAAAGGATCAACAGATAGGTAATGCTTTGACTTTGATACGCTGTATGTTAAGATGGCCAGTAGGGGGCGCACTGCATGTTCCAGATTACTTGTCTGGCTTGCTATCACAATCCCATCTATTAATTATACCTGTAGGACCAGGTTGTCCAACTATATTGCACAAGGGAGGCACATAGTGTGAGAAAGTGGCTCTGTATATACTGTTCCTTAATAGGTACAGGGTGTACAGAGTCCACAGTCCCCAAGGGTTTGACAGAGGCTAAAGTTAGATATAACCTTACTCTCTAAAGTGGTAGCTTGGTCGAGCAGTAAGGCAGTATCAGAGGACAGTGTAAAGCATTTGTTGTACACACTCAGTCAGCAAATGGTCTCACACACTCAATAACTGAACTCTAGGACAATGGTTTATATATAAAAAATATATGCTTGTTTTATTTTAGAACCAACACTTGGATTTAAAATATACTTTCTCAGAATTAGATGCTTTATATAAATACTTTTGCAATGTGCAATTGACTTTTGTAAACAGTTACAAGTGGTTGCAATAGGCAACACTATTTTAAACACAATAATGCATTGAGTTCAATGGAAGGTTCATGTTATTTGCCTCAGATTACTTTTAGGATTACTTTTGGAATTCCAGGACTGGATCCTAGATTCAGTCCTGGGTCAGTACTTGGAATCAAGTGATAAAAGTCGACTTAATTACTGTGATGATTTTTAAACAATATTTAGCTATTTTAAAAGTTGACACTTAAAAAATATTTCATAGAAAACAGTCAATGATTCCCTAAGGCAGAAAATGCAAGTTACAGGTATAGTATGTTCTCGTTACTTTTGTAACCCAGTACTGGGTACCTAGACTCAGTACTGGGACCTTTATCCAAAACAGGTAAGTAATTACGTTTTCAGATATTATACGATTTTTAAAGAATTTTTAAAGATTGCAGAAATTGACACAAGAAATTTCACAGAAAAACAGTCAATGATTTCCTATGGGAGAAAATTGGGTTACTGGTAAGTACAGTTGTGAGTATTTTTCAGAGTTAGTGCTGGGCACCAAGATCCAGCACTGGGAGCTCACCTAAGAGCAGGTGAGTAATTTCGTTTTCGTTACTCGGCTGATTTTTGGTGAATATTTTAAGATTTGAAAAGTCCACACTTAGAAGAAATTTCAGGAAAAAGCCAGTCAATGTTACCCTATGAAGAAAGGAATATGCTACTTACCAGTATGCATCTGTTCTTGGCATGTAGAGATGCAGATTTATACACTGTGCATAGATCGCCATCTGGTGTTGGGCCCGGATGTTTGCAGTTTGTTTTTCCTCTTGGAAAGTCTTTGGAAGTCACGAGTTCGGTGACTCCTCCCTTGGTTCGTATTGCGCATGGGCTTCGGCTCCATCCTCAGATTGTTTTTCGCCAGCAGGGAAAGATGGAACGTAGTGGTAACAGTAAAGAAACCCATTTGTGTTGTATCTAAATAAGATAAGACTGGAACGGATACAGGTAGCCGGGGAGGCGGGTGGGCGTGTATAGATCTGCAGCTCTACATGCCTAGAACAGATGCATATTGGTAAGTAGCATATTCCGTTCGAGGCATATGAGCTGCAGATTATACACTGTGCATAGATTATATAGCAGTAACCAACCCTAGCGGCGACCACCGGTATCCGTTGCAGTAGTTTGGAACAGTGTTTTGAGTACAGCCTGGCCCACAGTAGCTTGTTGCTTGGTTTGCACATCTACACAGTAATGTTTTGTGAAAGTGTGTGGCGTTGACCATGTGGCTGCTTTGCATGTCATCTAGTGGTATGTTTCCTAGAAAAGCCATAGAAGCCCCTATCTTTCTTGTAGAGTGGGCTTTAGGGGGAACAGATAGCGTTAGTTTTGCTTTGTGGTAGCAAATCTGTATGCATTTTACAATCCACCTGGTTATCCCTGATTTAGAAATAGGGTTGCCTTTATGTGGTGGAGAGAAGGAGACAAATAGCTGTTTGGTTTTCCTGAAAGGTTGTGTGCGTTGGATGTAGTAAAGTAAAGCCCTTTTTACATCCAGTGTGTGTAATGCTCTTTCCGCAACAGTTTGAGGTTGTGAGAAAAAGACTGGTAATTCTACCGACTGGTTTAAATGGAATGGAGAAATGACTTTGGGTAGAAATTTTGGGTTGGTGCGGAGTACAACCTTGTTCTGATGCAGTTGGAGAAAAGGTTCCTGTATAGTGAGTGCTTGTATTTCACTAACTCTTCTGAGGGAAGTGATGGCCACTAGAAAAGCTGTTTTCCATGTGAGAAACTGGAGCTCACATTTATGTAATGGTTCGAAAGGGGGTCCCATTAACCGTGTGAGAACTATATTCAAATTCCAGACCGGTGAGGGTGGTACTCTGGGTGGAATTACTCTTTTGAGGCCTTCCATGAAGGCCTTGATGGCAGGCACTCTGAAGAGTGATAGGTGCTGCCTGTTCTGTAAGTAAGCAGCAATGGCAGCGAGGTGTAACCTAATGGAAGTATATGCTAGGTTACACCTGTGTAGGTGGAGTAAATAACCTATGATGTGCTGTATGGACACATTTAAAGGATTGATTGTGTTGTTGTGGCAGTAAACAACAAATCTCTTCCACTTTGCAACATAGCATGCCCTAGTAGTAGGGCGTCTAGCTTCCCTGATAATGTTCATGCAATCAGGGGAAGGTTAATGTATCCAAATTCTAGGACCTCAGGAGCCAGATCGCAAGGTTGAGCTGAGCTGGGTCCGGGTGCCTGATCTCTCCATGGTTCTGGGTTAGGAGGCATGGTGAGAGGTGTAGCTTTTGGTGTGGTACTACTGAGAGTTCCAGCAATGTGGTGTACCACGGTTGTCTGGCCCATGTTGGAGCTACTAGGATCAGTGTTAGGGAATGCTGTTGTAGCTTTCGCACCATTAATGGAATTAGTGGGAGAGGTGGAAAAGCGTATGCAAATTTGTTTGACCAGTTCATCCATATCGCATTGCCTTTGGACAATGGGTGTGGATATCTGGCGGCGAAGCTTGGGCATTTTTTGTTTTCGTGGGTGGCGAATAGGTCTATGTGTGGATGCCCCCACTTCTGAAAGAACGGGTGAAGAACTTGTGGGTGAAGTTCCCACTCGTGGATCTGCTGCGTCTGTCTGCTGAGCAGATCTGCCACGGTGTTTTGGACACCTGGGACGTGTTGGGCCAGGAGAAAGATTTTTTGTGGAATTTCCCATCTCCACATGCTCTGTGCTAGCTGAGAGAGCTGTGGAGAGTGTGTGCCCCCCTGCTTTTGAATGTAGTACATGGCAGTCATGTTGTCTGTGCAAATGAGGACTGCCTTGCCTGAAATCTGTGTCTGGAAGGATTTTAGGGCGAGGAAGATTGCTAGTAACTCCAGATGGTTGATGTGGAGTAACTTCTATTGTGGCGTCCATGTGCCCTGTGCTGTGAGATGTAACAGATGAGCTCCCCAGCCGGAGAGCAATGCGTCTGTTAGGATTATTTGTGGGACCAGTTCCAGGAACGGTCGACCTCTGGAAAGGTTTGTGGTGTTCCACCACTGCAGAGAGCGATGGGTGCGACCGTCTACCAACACCAGATCTGCCAATTGTCCCTGGGCCTGGTTCCACTGGCGCGCTAAGCACTCTTGGAGTGGATGCATCTGGAGTCTTGCATGTGGCACTATGAAGATGCAAGAGGCCATCATCCCTATCAGTTGCATAAACACTCTTGCTGGGAGAGAGTGTTGAGATGTGAATTTTTGACGCAGAGCCTGTATCTTTGCAATCCTGGCAGGATTGGGATAGGCTATGGCTTTTGAGGTGTCTATGGTGGCACCGAGGTATTGTTTTGTGTGTGATGGTACCAGGTGGGATTTTTGATGGTTCACCGTGAACCCTAGCTGGTGCAGTAGTTGGACTGTAGCGGCGGTATGTTGCACACATTCAGGGGTGGGGAAATCATATCGCCCGACGCCCGAACCATGTTGATTTTCACCACGGGCAAGAAGGTGTAATGTCTATTTTGTCCGACGGACAACTAGACATTAAATTGCGTACATGATACAGGCTGTGGACACTCTGGGTCTCACAGCCAATCAGAAAGGCTGGCGGGGAGCTGCAGACGCTTTTGAGGCCTCTGATTGGCTAGCAGCCCATGACTGGGCTCTAGCCAGTGATTGGCTGCGGGACTGAATCTTCAGTCTCAACAAGCGGCAATCTCAGCAATCGAATGTCTTGCTTCCTCAATGGGGTGGACGTGCAGAACCGTGCGGAAGCTGTCTCCATTTTAACACAAGAGGATAGCACAAATATCTCGCTGATGGTGGTGCGACCTGAAACTGGGGTGAGGAGGCAGGGGGGGCATTAATGTTTCCAGGCTAATGCCAAGTGAGCTTGCGGCATCAGGGGCGTTGGAATACAGTTCACTTTATCCTCACTGCTCGCGAAGGGAAGAGGCAATGCAAACATCCTGCTGAGAGCTCAGTGGATTGCAGTAAAAATATCGACATTACCGGGTGCCCAGTTCAGATTCCACAAAAGAAAACAGAGCGCACTAACTTGGGGTTTGGAGCGGACTGCTTTTTAAGTGGAGCTCAGGTATGCAGCGACGCATATTATACGAAATGTGGCGTTAAAGAATTGGACTGGGGCGTAAACATTTAAAATTCCCGCGCTCAGTATCCCCACACAATAGCATTAGAACAAACAAGCAATATGTTTGTTTTACCGTGTATTGCCTGTGAAAGCTGGTGGATTTTAAAAGTGGTGGGCGGGAATGTGATTTGTATTAATTTCCTTTTTTAGAGTGTGACAGAAGCTGCTATCCGTTACCTGCAAAGTGCGTGATCGAAGTCGGCTACTTTTTGCCAGGTGGTGAACAGTGAGCTGCTGTGTGCTGTTACATAATATATGTAAAGAAGAAGAGATGTTGAAATTCCAGTGTCCCGAATCAGTCACCTATCGCAGACACTCATTCATTGGTGGGCTAATATAGTATGCGCCTCACATTGCACACAATGTGACACGAGTTAACAGTATTAGTCTCATTCTCTCTCCTTCGCCTTATTTTTCTGCTATTTTTCGGAACAAGTGCCTGTGTAACAACATTATTAAATAACTGCTTGGATCGTGACTGCTTTGTGCAGCCACGTGCTGCAAGCGCCTCGGCCCTGTCTCTTTCTCCCCAAAGCCCCTCCTAAGATGTTTCTCACAGCTCATTAATTGCAGTTTAACTTGTATGGGTCAAACCACATCAGTTCAATCAGAGGACCCCTGGCAGCCTCCCCCTTTGGCACATTACATATTGCGCGGTCGGGGGCACACATGGTCTGCTTTCTTCCAGGAGACAACAAAGAAAAGCATTTCCCAATAGTGCTCCAACGTCAGTTGTAACTATTGTGTGTATTTACAAGCTACAACGGAACTGGTGGAATTTATAGAATTGAAAATTGGCCAATTACCCCTAACACTCCCCTGGCACAGAATTTCCTCTCAATGCCTGCACTTGCCCCTCCACATTATTTTTTATTCTGACTACAGAAATGATTTTTGGGGGTTTTCAGGGTCATAACCCCACATTGTCACTGGTTCAGTGTCACTACTAGGTGCATCAAAGCCTCCAAGATAGGCCCCCGTGGATACAGAGCTGTTTCATTGCATGTGAGCAGAACCCACCCCTTCCACCTCTGGTGACCACAACCGTTTTCAGCAGAGACCCAGTGGCGAGGCATCTCACAGCCTCCACCTCTACCCCAGGTAGTCAAGGGCTGACCGAGCTCTTTGACAGTTTGATGTTGTCTCTGGTGGAGTTCAGTGACCTGCAAGACGGCTGCCTGTGGCTAGCATCAGAAGTCTGCAGCGAAACTTGCACAGCCACCCGTGCATAGGAATGCATGTGCAGTCTGCACATGTGGGTGCCTGCGTTTAGGATGATCTTTCAGAGATTCCTGCCTGTTGTACTAAATGTTCATGGTTTGGTCAGTGCATGAACTAATAGAGGTTTCATAATGTCTGACACCGCATTTCCCACTGATCAACATAACTTTCATTTCAATTAAAGCTGTCCATTATTATACATGTAGTTACCTGAAGGTGAAAGACCACAAAAAGTTAGAAAGTATTTTGGGTTTTTTAGCCACTGCTTTGACCCTGCCCCCAGATTCACTCACCCTGCCTCCCCCATTACGTTCAGCATCACAGTTCCCATACGTTTTTTTAATGCACTTCAACCACTGACCAGACAGCACCTTTTCCAGCCTTATACAATGTGCCTGCTACCACCGCTGCACTCACACTGCCTTCTGAATACAGTATTCAGGACTTGCTGCCATGGGTGTGACATGAAATGTTGAGTGGTTGTGGTTGCTCACTAGTCCCCGTCTCAATGATGCTCAGCTCTCCACTTCTAGATTTCCTGTCTTTTCTACTTAACACTCCTTACCTTCGCTGTGAGACTAACACTTGCTTTTCAGCTGCGTGACTGCTACATGTCCTACATATCTGAAGGAGACAAACTTGAACATCCATTGCTGATCTGCACCTCTTCATGTTATGGAAGCTTACTCTGCTGCTGCCATTACTAATTGCAAGAGAGAACCCTGTACAGCTACTGTCAGTGCTGCATATGCTCTTTGTGTGGGAGGAGAATGTGGAGATGTAGCAGTGAGTGCACCATAATATAATCACATCACACCTGCCTCTTGTGTATTTGTACTTGTGGATACAGCGTATCCGCTACGTGATTTTGCTGCCCCATGGACCGTTCATATGCTCTGCCAAGAAGTGCAGTTATACCCATCCACACGTTTATCAGCGCATCACATCTGAGGGTTTTTTAAGCTGGACAGCTATGAGTTGACACTATGATGGAGAACACCCTTCTGTACTACAAGTTCATATTTCGACAGAGTCTGGACTGTGCCAAAACACTTCAAGAAATGCAGTCTGCCCTCTGCCTTTAGGTACTATTTCTCTACATATGAAAATGTGTTACATGCAAAATAGTTGATAATTGAGAGCAGTGCACACTGACACATCTGCACACATGCTGTACAGCCAGCCAGAACAACAGTTGCATTTAGGCGTGCATGACCATGCACTGCTTAATTGGACTGGCACTTGAAATATATATTGCACAGTATGTTGCACTGATTGCAGTGCAGGGTCTTTCCGTGCAGACCTACCATAGTGATTTATGGAGTAGGTGGGGCAAGCAGTTACCTTCCCAGGACAAGTAGATTTGTGTAACATTTTGTCCCCTGGCCAAGTAGATTTTTGAAAAATTTCCACACCCCTGTGGTATCTACAGCTAGGAAACGCTCCAATTCTCAGGCGTCAGGCGAAGCACCACCACCTGACAAAGAGTTCAAGCCCCTAGACGCGTCAGGGAAGCGCACTGCGTCACAAGCCGCCAACATATGGCGTATTGCCAACACGCAAGCGCTATTGGCCAGATACGACAGGGCACATTACGACGAGTTAGAGACCATCATGCACCATCTCCCTTAAAAATATAAGAACAGGGCCAATGAATTGATCCAAGAGGGAAAACTGATAACTAATACCTCTATTCGCTGTGCCCTAGATGCAGCAGATACAGCCTCCAGGGCCATAAACACCAGTGTCCTTCTACGTCGCCATGCCTGGCTCAGAGTTTCAGGTTTTAAACCTGAGGTACAAGCCTCTATATTAAATCACCCATTCGACCAAGATCATCTATTTGGCCCAAAAGTTGATGAAGCCCTCGAAAAGATGAAAAAAGATACTGACACGGCGAAATCCATGGGAGCCCTACAGTCACACACTCCTAGGCGCTCCTTTCGCCGCTCTTCCTTTCGAGGCACGGGCAGAGGCTACTCCTCGGATAGTGCATCCACGTCCTACAAATCCCCTCCTCAATCTACCTTCACAAAGGGTTATCAAAGAGGCGGATACAGAGGCAATAATAACAAGGGCAGAGGCAAAACAAATACCGCCTGCTCTGCCACACCTCCTACCCAATTACTTTCCCCCGCTCCCTCTAGACCATTCCACTCCGGTCGGGGGCAGAATACAACTTTTCCTTCACGTCTGGGAGACAATCACCTCAGACAGATGGGTGACACAAATTATTCAGTCAGGGTATTGCTTAGAACTAACATCTGCCCCCCCAAACATTCCACCCAGGCACCGCCCTATGTCTCAAGAACATACTGCACTGCTAAAACAGGAGGTGATCTCCCTCCTGCAAAAAGGAGCCATAGAGCAGGTCCCCATAAATCAGCAAAATTTAGGGGTCTACTCCCTGTACTTTCTGATTCCAAAGACAGACGAGACTCTACGGCCTATCCTAGATCTCAGACCTCTAAACACTTACATACATTCGGACCATTTTCACATGGTAACCCTTCAACAGGTTCTCCCGCTTCTTTCCCAGAACGATTTTCTCACCACTCTGGACTTGAAAGACGCATACTTTCATATTCCAGTACACCAGTCTCACAAAAAGTACCTCAGATTTGTGGTGGACGGGCAACATTACCAGTTCAAGGTGCTCCCGTTCGGGGTAACAACAGCACCAAGGGTATTCACCAAGTGCCTAGCAGTAGTGGCTGCACACCTCAGAAGACAGCACATTCATGTCTTCCCGTATCTGGACGACTGGCTAATAAAAGCCGCGTCCTACGAACAATGTGCAGGGGTGTGGAAATTTTTCAAAAATCTACTTGGCCAGGGGACAAAATGTTACACAAATCTACTTGTCCTGGGAAGGTAACTGCTTGCCCCACCTACTCCATAAATCACTATGGTAGGTCTGCACGGAAAGACCCTGCACTGCAATCAGTGCAACATACTGTGCAATATATATTTCAAGTGCCAGTCCAATTAAGCAGTGCATGGTCATGCACGCCTAAATGCAACTGTTGTTCTGGCTGGCTGTACAGCATGTGTGCAGATGTGTCAGTGTGCACTGCTCTCAATTATCAACTATTTTGCATGTAACACATTTTCATATGTAGAGAAATAGTACCTAAAGGCAGAGGGCAGACTGCATTTCTTGAAGTGTTTTGGCACAGTCCAGACTCTGTCGAAATATGAACTTGTAGTACAGAAGGGTGTTCTCCATCATAGTGTCAACTCATAGCTGTCCAGCTTAAAAAACCCTCAGATGTGATGCGCTGATAAACGTGTGGATGGGTATAACTGCACTTCTTGGCAGAGCATATGAACGGTCCATGGGGCAGCAAAATCACGTAGCGGATACGCTGTATCCACAAGTACAAATACACAAGAGGCAGGTGTGATGTGATTATATTATGGTGCACTCACTGCTACATCTCCACATTCTTCTCCCACACAAAGAGCATATGCAGCACTGACAGTAGCTGTACAGGGTTCTCTCTTGCAATTAGTAATGGCAGCAGCAGAGTAAGCTTCCATAACATGAAGAGGTGCAGATCAGCAATGGATGTTCAAGTTTGTCTCCTTCAGATATGTAGGACATGTAGCAGTCACGCAGCTGAAAAGCAAGTGTTAGTCTCACAGCGAAGGTAAGGAGTGTTAAGTAGAAAAGACAGGAAATCTAGAAGTGGAGAGCTGAGCATCATTGAGACGGGGACTAGTGAGCAACCACAACCACTCAACATTTCATGTCACACCCATGGCAGCAAGTCCTGAATACTGTATTCAGAAGGCAGTGTGAGTGCAGCGGTGGTAGCAGGCACATTGTATAAGGCTGGAAAAGGTGCTGTCTGGTCAGTGGTTGAAGTGCATTAAAAAAACGTATGGGAACTGTGATGCTGAACGTAATGGGGGAGGCAGGGTGAGTGAATCTGGGGGCAGGGTCAAAGCAGTGGCTAAAAAACCCAAAATACTTTCTAACTTTTTGTGGTCTTTCACCTTCAGGTAACTACATGTATAATAATGGACAGCTTTAATTGAAATGAAAGTTATGTTGATCAGTGGGAAATGCGGTGTCAGACATTATGAAACCTCTATTAGTTCATGCACTGACCAAACCATGAACATTTAGTACAACAGGCAGGAATCTCTGAAAGATCATCCTAAACGCAGGCACCCACATGTGCAGACTGCACATGCATTCCTATGCACGGGTGGCTGTGCAAGTTTCGCTGCAGACTTCTGATGCTAGCCACAGGCAGCCGTCTTGCAGGTCACTGAACTCCACCAGAGACAACATCAAACTGTCAAAGAGCTCGGTCAGCCCTTGACTACCTGGGGTAGAGGTGGAGGCTGTGAGATGCCTCGCCACTGGGTCTCTGCTGAAAACGGTTGTGGTCACCAGAGGTGGAAGGGGTGGGTTCTGCTCACATGCAATGAAACAGCTCTGTATCCACGGGGGCCTATCTTGGAGGCTTTGATGCACCTAGTAGTGACACTGAACCAGTGACAATGTGGGGTTATGACCCTGAAAACCCCCAAAAATCATTTCTGTAGTCAGAATAAAAAATAATGTGGAGGGGCAAGTGCAGGCATTGAGAGGAAATTCTGTGCCAGGGGAGTGTTAGGGGTAATTGGCCAATTTTCAATTCTATAAATTCCACCAGTTCCGTTGTAGCTTGTAAATACACACAATAGTTACAACTGACGTTGGAGCACTATTGGGAAATGCTTTTCTTTGTTGTCTCCTGGAAGAAAGCAGACCATGTGTGCCCCCGACCGCGCAATATGTAATGTGCCAAAGGGGGAGGCTGCCAGGGGTCCTCTGATTGAACTGATGTGGTTTGACCCATACAAGTTAAACTGCAATTAATGAGCTGTGAGAAACATCTTAGGAGGGGCTTTGGGGAGAAAGAGACAGGGCCGAGGCGCTTGCAGCACGTGGCTGCACAAAGCAGTCACGATCCAAGCAGTTATTTAATAATGTTGTTACACAGGCACTTGTTCCGAAAAATAGCAGAAAAATAAGGCGAAGGAGAGAGAATGAGACTAATACTGTTAACTCGTGTCACATTGTGTGCAATGTGAGGCGCATACTATATTAGCCCACCAATGAATGAGTGTCTGCGATAGGTGACTGATTCGGGACACTGGAATTTCAACATCTCTTCTTCTTTACATATATTATGTAACAGCACACAGCAGCTCACTGTTCACCACCTGGCAAAAAGTAGCCGACTTCGATCACGCACTTTGCAGGTAACGGATAGCAGCTTCTGTCACACTCTAAAAAAGGAAATTAATACAAATCACATTCCCGCCCACCACTTTTAAAATCCACCAGCTTTCACAGGCAATACACGGTAAAACAAACATATTGCTTGTTTGTTCTAATGCTATTGTGTGGGGATACTGAGCGCGGGAATTTTAAATGTTTACGCCCCAGTCCAATTCTTTAACGCCACATTTCGTATAATATGCGTCGCTGCATACCTGAGCTCCACTTAAAAAGCAGTCCGCTCCAAACCCCAAGTTAGTGCGCTCTGTTTTCTTTTGTGGAATCTGAACTGGGCACCCGGTAATGTCGATATTTTTACTGCAATCCACTGAGCTCTCAGCAGGATGTTTGCATTGCCTCTTCCCTTCGCGAGCAGTGAGGATAAAGTGAACTGTATTCCAACGCCCCTGATGCCGCAAGCTCACTTGGCATTAGCCTGGAAACATTAATGCCCCCCCTGCCTCCTCACCCCAGTTTCAGGTCGCACCACCATCAGCGAGATATTTGTGCTATCCTCTTGTGTTAAAATGGAGACAGCTTCCGCACGGTTCTGCACGTCCACCCCATTGAGGAAGCAAGACATTCGATTGCTGAGATTGCCGCTTGTTGAGACTGAAGATTCAGTCCCGCAGCCAATCACTGGCTAGAGCCCAGTCATGGGCTGCTAGCCAATCAGAGGCCTCAAAAGCGTCTGCAGCTCCCCGCCAGCCTTTCTGATTGGCTGTGAGACCCAGAGTGTCCACAGCCTGTATCATGTACGCAATTTAATGTCTAGTTGTCCGTCGGACAAAATAGACATTACACCTTCTTGCCCGTGGTGAAAATCAACATGGTTCGGGCGTCGGGCGATATGATTTCCCCACCCCTGTACCACTAGGGAATCCAATGGTGCAGGGCCTTTAATATATGAAGGGTCTGTGGGGGCGGCTTTGTATTTCTTTTCTATACGGGGGTTTAGGACCCTGGCCCTGACTGGGTCTTTAAAGACCTCCGGTGCATGTTTAATAACCCCTTTTAACATAGGTAGAATGGCAGTAGACCTATGTGTGTCGTCAAAGGTGTCTAAGAGAAAATCCTCCTCCACTGGGTCAGTGTGTAACTCCACCCCGTGGTAGTGTGCCGCCCTTTGTAATAGGTGGTGAAAACCCAAGGAATCTTCAGGTGGGGATGGCCTAGATGGGTAAAGGTCATCCTGTGGGACATCTGGGAGGTCCGGATTATTATAGTCGTCCCATGGGTCTGGAGATCCAGTAGGGGTGGGATCCTGTGGCACATCTGCTGGATCATAAAATGGGTCTCCTAAGTCGTCTGGGACAGGAGACAAGGTTGGGGAATGATGAGGCGGGGTGGAGAGGGTAGAGGTGGGGAGGGTGGAGGAGGTGGAGGAGGAGGGGAAGGCACTCTGAAAGGGGAGGTAGCAGTGTCTTTCCTCTTTGGAGGTGGAGCTGGTTTGTCCAAGTGTCTCTTTTTTGTAGACAATGTCAAATGTCCAGTTTTTGGATCCTTGGTGAGTGTCTTTTGGAGAGGATCTGGTGTAAAAAGTTCTTGCGACACTGGTTTTTCGGTCGGCGCCGAAGTTTTCGGGGCCGACGGCTTTTTAGGCTTGTCCAAGCCGTGCTTCTTTGGGACCTCCGATTTTTTGGTCTGCGCCGAACGGCACGGGAGTGTCGGTGCCGAGGGCCTTGTGATGTTTGGTCGGCACCGGCAGGGCAGGTTTCGACACCGAAGGCTTTGGTACTGGGTTCGGTGTGGAGATGGAGGCCGATCTTTTCTTCGGTGCCGAAGGGTGTTTTTCGGTACCGATGGTAGGCTGCTCGAGCCCGAGCTGCCGGAAGGCTTAATAGGCTTCTTTACCGGGCCCAAAGGTGGGGTGTGAGAGGGTGTCGGCGTGTGTGTGGGAGGGGGTATTGTACTCACGACCCTCTGCGCCGGGGTGATGTCCTCCACATCTGAGTCGTCGGCCTTGGAAGCACTGACTAGGTCGTCGTCCTCTTGTTCGATGTTCTGCTGTCCCGGAGCTTCGACGTCGTCCCCGAAGATGTCGAGCGGAGGTCGAGGAGTGCGCCATGTTGCGTCTAGCCCGTCAATCTCGAATGGTCTTTTTGGAGCGAAAAAACTTGCAGGCGGGACAGCCTCGAGCCTCGTGTTCAGGGGAGAGGCAGAGGTTGCACACCTCTTGGAGATCGGTGTGGGGAAACTTGGACCCACATCGAGGGCACTTCTTGAAAGGAGTTCTTTCCATCAGCCGAGACCGGGGCCGGAATAGGCCCGAAGGCCGCCGTCGACGACCGGAATCGAAGAAGTGCCGAAGAGAAGGTGATTAAGATGATTTATTATCTGAAGGATCTCGATGAGCGAGGATTTTGCGTCGATCGGTGAACTGGAAAGTTCGGAACCGGAGCGCAAAGTATTACATCCGAGCCCGATGGCGGAAAAAAACAATCTGAGGATGGAGCCGAAGCCCATGCACAATACGAACCAAGGAGGAGTCACCGAACTCGTGACTTCCAAAGACTTTCCAAGAGGAAAAACAAACTGCAAACATCCGGGCCCAACACCAGATGGCGATATATGCACAGTGTATAATCTGCAGCTCATATGCCTCGAACATAGAGTTATCGGTTTAAAGGTAAGTACTCGACTGGCAGAGTTGAGGTTCTGGGCATAGACTCAGAGGTCCCCCAGGGTCAGGTAGGTACAGTTGGTTCACCCTCAGCGACTCTAGGGCGGCCGGGTGCAGAGTGAGTTAGGCCCAATGTTATCCTATGAGGGATAGGGGGGTCTTGGTTGGTGGCTGCTGACTGGCAAGCCACGCGGCTGTGGGAGCTGGGCTCCGGGTCACTTACTCAGGGCAAGTGGGGAAGTAGGTAGGTGTAGAGGTTTCACTGCCAGGGCCACTCGGGCGGCTGGGTGCAGGGTGCTTTTGAGCCTTCGGGCGCTCAATTGATTTCAATAGGAAATCTCCGGTTTGGAAAAAGACTGCAAGCTCGGGGACGAGGATTCTTCAGGTGCCACCACCACTTCGAGAGGTAAGTTGGGTAGTTGGAGGAAAGGTAGGTACCCCGGGATTGGGCACAGGGGGCCGTGGGGCGCTGCGTGCAGGGGTGTCTTTTGGTGTCGGGAAATCTTACCCTCTGTTGATCGCGGTTGGGGGGACACCTTGTTCTGAGGCTGCAGGCTCCTTCAGGAGTGTCGAGGGAGGTCCTTGGGTGCCGGACTCGGGGTCACAGTCGCCGTGGGGTCGTCCTCGTGGACTTTGTCCACTCCGGCACTGGCCAGGCTTGACTGGTGCAGAGTGTGCTTGGTTCGCGGTTCCGGGCTGCTGCCAGGGATTAGAGGTAGGTTTTGAGTAGAGCCTCTACTCATGGGAGTCCTAGGGGCTTAGAGCCAAAAGGTAGCCAGGTCCTCTGGGGTTTGTGAGGTTGCTGGTCACAAGAGATGCCGGGTTGGAGCAGGAGCAGGTTCGAGGGTTCAAGCCTGGCCAGTGCCCGAGTGAACAAAGACCCCGAGGACGACCCCACGGCGACTGTGACCCCCGAGTCCGGCACCCAAGGACCTCCCTCGACACTCCTGAAGAACCCTGCAGCCTCCAAACAAGGTGCCCCCCCTACCGCGATCAACAGACGGTAAGATTTCCCGACACCAAAAGGCACCCCTGCACGCGGCTTCCCGCGGCCCCCTGTGCCCAATCACGGGGTACCTACCTATCCTCCAACTACCCAACTTACCTCTCGAAGTGGTGGTGGCACCTGAAGAGTCCTCGTCCCCGAGCTTGCAGTCTTTTTCTAAACCGGAGATTTCCCATTGAAATCAATTGAGCGCCCGAAGGCTCAAAAGCACTCTGCACCCAGCCGCCCGAGTTGCCCTGGCAGTGAAAACTCTACACCTACCTACGTACCCACTTGCCCTGAGTAAGTGACCAGGAGCCCAGCTCCCACAGCCGCGTGGCTTGCCAGTCAGCAGCCACCAACCAAGGCCCCCCTATCCCTCATAGGATAACATTGGGCCTAACTCTCTCTGCACCCGGCCGCCCTAGAGTCGCTGAGGGTGAACCAACTGTACCTACCTGACCCTGGGGGACTCCTGAGTCTATGCCCAGAACCTCAACTCTGCCAGTCGAGTACTTACCCTTTAATCGATAACTCAATTTTCCTCATAGGGTAACATTGACTGGCTTTTTCCTGAAATTTCTTCTAAGTGTGGACTTTTCAAATCTTAAAATATTCACCAAAAATCAGCCGAAAACGAAATTACTCACCTGCTATTAGGTGAGCTCCCAGTGCTGGATCTTGGTGCCCAGCACTGACTCTGAAAAATACTTACAACTGTACTTACCCGTAACCCAATTTTCTTCCATAGGAAATCATTGACTGTTTTTCTGTGAAATTTCTTCTAAGTTTCGATTTCTGCAATCTTTAAATATTCTTCAAAAATCGTATAATATCTGAAAACGTAACTACTTACCTGTTTTAGATAGAGGTCCCAGTACTGAGTCTAGGCACCCAGTACTGGATTACAAAAGTAACGTGAACATACTGTACCTGCAACTTGAAGTTTCCATTGAGCTCAATGCATTGTTGTGTTTAAAATAGACTTGCCTATTGCAACCACTTGTAACTGTTTACAAAAGTCAATTGCATATTGCAAAAGTATTTATATGAAACATCTCATTCTGAGAAAGTATATTTTAAATCCAAGTGTTGGTTCTAAAATAAAACAAGCATATATTTTTTATATATAAACCATTGTCCTAGAGTTCAGTTATTGAGTGTGTGAGACCATTTGCTGACTGAGTGTGTACAACAAATGCTTTACACTGTCCTCTGATACTGCCTTACTGCTCGACCAAGCTACCACTTTAGAGAGTAAGGTTATATCTAACTTTAACCTCTGTCAAACCCTGGGGGACTGTGGACTCTGTACACCCTGTACCTATTAAGGAACAGTATATACAGAGCCACTTTCTCACATCCATTCACTCAGCCAGCAAGAGCAGTGTGTGTGTGTTAGGGTACAGGGCCTCTAAGGGTGGTACAATGAGTGCTGCAGCCCTTAGAGGCCTTCCCTGGTCACAAGGCCCTGGGTACCTAGGGTACCATTTACCAGGGGCTGACATGTGGCCAGGGTTTGCCAATTTGGGTTTTGGCTGTTAAGCAGTTTTTAGGGAAGGAACACAGGCCCTGGGCACCTGATTGGCAGGAGCCCAGGGCACAACAAGGAAAAGTGCATCAGCTATTAGGCAAAAAAGGGGGGTTACTGCAACAGAAACCCACTTTCTTACACATAGTCATGTCAGATTTTTATTATAAACATGTTAGTTTTTATTATAATCATATCTTGCATAAATTATTCCACTTTAGAATAATGATATGTGAATTTAGCTCACACGGGCATACAGAAAACGTTTGTATGGGTAAATGTTGGAAAATCCTGTAAAGAGTCCTTTTGAAATGTCCCAATATCATTTTCCATAGATCAGACTTGGAAGAAAACAGAGTGAGTATTTAAACAAGAGTCACAATGTGAGCACACAGAAGACTGAGAATGCAAGCTCTTTTTTTTTTTCTTCAAACAAATCGACATTGCTGGAGTATGCCAACACACATTTTGACCACATGAGGGCTATGCTAGTACTCTTTCAAGACATAAGGCTGTTAAATAACAAAGCAATTGCTGCAGATATGGCAGTTTTAAGTAAGTTAATAAAGAAGACCTGTATTTAGAGAGCACTCTTGATGGTAACTGTCCTCACAAGGCACTATAAATAGGGACAGGATCATTTACTGCCCTAACGAAAAACAGTTAGCTTAAATAGGAAGTAATCAGTAGGAACAGGAAAGTAGGTAAGACCGAGATTGACATAAAATGACCCACAGTCTTTCACAAGATCAGAGGGCTCACTTTAAACAAAGCAAAATCAATGTACCTCTTGTTTTATCACATTGTTACAAACCTAGGAAACAAAATATTTTGGCTTACCATGGTGTCAGAGTTCAGAATCTGTCTCATAAAATCAAGGAAGGAAGATGCCAGTTCCCCAGTGTCCTTGCTGAAGCCACGAACCACTCGCTTCTGTAAGCTATGTAGAGCACCGTTGTGTCTTTGCAGTGAGCTATTTTAGAAAATGATAAACGATAATTACTTTCCATATGAACATCATCTTCTACAATATATTGGACTTTTAAACATGTGATCTATATAAAAATGTCTGCTCTTAGCCTTCTTTCACTGAAGTCAACATTCATTTATCAGTGGACTTATAAGAAAAACGTACTTACCTGCGGTAATGAACTTTCCGAGGGATACTCAATCTACCTTCATTCCTCACCTGTAGAATAATCCCAGGCGTCAAACTGGATCCGGAAACTTCAAAGCTCAACGTTACCTGTAGGGGGTGCAGGCTTCAGAAAGATGCTGGAAGTGGCTTCAAGTTAGGTCACCATAGCCATATAGCGCCCGTCCTGGTACAATGCTGTCAGTTTCCATTAATTTTTTCCATGCCGCCGAGACAATCCGACGAGGTGACATCGGTAGGGAGGTGCAGTGCCAAAATATGTGTTTTGAAATCTTGTTAACTTTCCCTATAACGATCCATCACGGTTCATGCACAGACAAGAGTCGCAGTTGCAGGAATCATGGACAAAAGCCCAAGCACCACAGACAGACTGAAAGGGGGTTAGTGAAGGACATCTGTCCCTTGCAGTCCGTGCTGGGCTTAAAGCCAAAGCTCTCTTGAGTGAGGACTTTTTTCCAAAGGAGTTTATTGTGAGGATGGTCTCACAGGAAAGAGCGAAAGGGAGGAAGGGGGAGGAAAGAGCTGCTACTGTTTGAGGAGCCAGGTTTTGAGGTCAGAAGGTCTTCGGTCTGCCGTAGGCGGATGGGGAGGGTGTTCCATGTCTTGGCGGCGAGGTGGGAGAATGATCTGCTGCCGGATGCGAGGGCGTGGTCTGCGGGGCGGAGCTGCCGGGTAGGGGTGTGGAGGCATAGTCGGCTGTTGAGGTATGCTGGTCCAGTGTTGTGGAGTGCCTTGTGTGCGTGGGTGAGGAGTTTGAAGGTTATCCTCTTGTTGACAGGGAGCCAGTGCAGGTCTCTCAGGTGGGGTGTGATGTGGCTGCGGCGCGGAATGTCGAGGATCAGGCGTGCGGAGGCGTTCTGGATGCGTCAGAGCCGTTTCAGGAGTTTGGCCGGGGCTCCTGCGTAGAGCGCGTTTCCATAGTCCAGTCTGCTGCTGACGAGGGCCTGGGTGACCGTCCTTCTCGTTTCGGTGGTGATCCACTTGAAGATCCTGCGAAGCATGCGGAGGGTGTTGAAGCAGGAGGAGGAGACAGCGTTGACCTGCTTAGTCATGGAGAGGGTAGAGTCGAGGATGATCCCTAGGTTGCGTGCATGGTCGGTGGGTGTAGGGGGTGTTCCTAGTGCAGTCGGCCATCAGGAGTTGTCCCAGGCCGAAGAGGTGGATCCGAGGATGAGGACCTCCGTCTTGTCTTAGTTCAGCTTCAGTCGGCTGTTCCTCAACCAGTCGGTGACTGCCTTCATTCCTTCGTGGAGGTTGGTTTTGGCGGTGTGGGGGTCCTTGGTGAGGGACAGGATCAGCTGGGTGTCGTCGGCGTAGGAGATAATGTTGAGGTCGTGCCGTCGTGCGACGTGGGCGAGCGGTGCCATGTAGACATTGAACAGCGTTGGGCTGAGGGATGAGCCTTGGGGTACGCCACAGATGATCCCGGTGGCTTCGGAGCGGAAGGGGGGGGAGGTGGACGCTCTGTGTTCTGCCGAAGAGGAAGGAGGAGGTCCAGTCCAGGGCCTTCTCTTGGATTCCGGCGTTGAAGAGGCGAGTTCGTAGTGTGCAGTGGCAGACCGTGTCGAAGGCGGCTGACAGGTCTAGGAGGATGAGGGCCGCGGTTTCTCCATTGTCTAGCAGGGTCCTGACGTCGTTGGTGGCGGCGATGAGGGCAGTTTCGGTGCTGTGGTTGCTGCAGAACCCGGACTGGGACGGGTCCAGGATGCTGTTCTCCTCGAGGAAGCTGGTCAGTTGGCCTTTGTGATGACGTTCGCCGGGAACGGGAGCAGGGAGATGGGTCGCAAGTTCTTGAGGTCCCTGGGGTCCGCCTTGGGTTTCTTGAGCAAGGCGTTGATCTCTGCTTGCTTCCAGCTCTCCGGGAAGGTTGCTGTCTCAAAGGAGATGTTGATGGTTTTCCGGAGATGGGGTGCGATGGTGCTGCTGGCTTTGTTGAAGATGTGGTGTGGACAGGGGTCTTCCGGGGATCCGGAGTGGACGGTGTTCATGATCTTGATGGTGTTGTCATCGTTGATGTTGGTCCAGGAGATCAGGCGGTTGATGCAGGTGGTGGTTGTGGGAGCGGGGGTCTCTGTGGTTGCCGGGGTGGCGTTGAAGCTGTAGTGGATGTCTGTGATCTTGCGATGGAAGAAGGTGGTCAGCGAGTCGCACAGGTCTTGTGAGGGTGGGATGTCGTTGGTGTTTGAGCTGGGGTTGGAGAGTTCCTTCACGATGTTGAAGAGCTCTTTGCTGTTGTGTGCATTGTTGTCTAGGCGGTCTTTGAAGGAGGTCCTTTTGGTGGATCGGATGAGGTGGTGGTGTCTGCGGGTGGCGTTCTTGTGGGCTGTGTAGCTTTCCGGAGTTCGTTCACGGATCCAGTTTTTTTCGAGTTTTCGGCAGGTTCGTTTAGAGGTCTGGAGGTCTTCGGTGAACCAGCTGGCTTTCTCACTGGTGTGGGTGTTGGAGGGCTTTTTGAGCGGGGCGAGGGTGTTGGCGCAGTCGTTGATCCACTGTCTGAGTTTGCGAGCGGTGGTGTCGGGGTCAGTCGGGTCTGCGGGAGGGCTTCGGGCGAGGGTGGTGGAGAGCTGGTCTTCGGTGACTTTGCTCCAGCAGCGACGCGGCATCTGTTGGGTGCGGTGGTGCGTGGTGGGTTTCTGGAAGGTGAAGTGGATGCAGCGGTGATCGGTCCAGTGGAGCTCGGTGGTGTGGTTGAGAGAGACGTGGGAGCTTGCGGAGAAGATGGCGTCCAGTGTGTGGCCGGCGGAGTGGGTGGGTGTAGCGACGAGTTGTCTGAGTCCGAGGTTGGCGATCAGGGTGGTGGAGTTGGTGTCGTCGTTCTCGAGGTGGAAGTTCAGGTCCCCGAGGAGGATGTAGTCTGTGGATTTGTGCATATGTATATCTATACAAGTCCCTCCAATACTTTAAATCATCACCGAATTTAAAGTGAGTTTGGGCACAAATACACTTCGGGTCTCTACCTATCATCCAATGAAGTGCAATGTATCTTCTTGCAAGGAGTAAGGTCAGAGCTGTCATTTGGTATTTTGTGCACTTTTTCTTCAACAAGTGTAGGGCAACACACACTGTCTGACATCCAAAACTATCACA
The DNA here is from genome assembly GCF_964204655.1 of Triturus cristatus. NCBI lineage: Eukaryota > Metazoa > Chordata > Amphibia > Caudata > Salamandridae > Triturus > Triturus cristatus. The sequence continues at coordinate 446,132,997 of NC_140587.1, read as the reverse complement.
CTTCTTGCTGCTGCTTGAAAGACAGCCACCACCTTGTTCAAAACACTTGTACAGGTCAACATGACCAGATCACGAGGAGCAAGGCTGCCCCGTCAGACTGATACAAAGAGATTTCCCTGAGAAACCAGGGTCTATCTTCTGCAAGACAGGAGGCGCAAGGTCTATTCTGTGTAAGCATTTACGTGGATATATGAAGTTCAGTTGAATGTTGTGCTTGGCAGTCCTATTCATTCCTGGCCTGTAGTTCTTGTATTCTGGCGGTTCCAGTGAAGGGCTCTATGTAGAGTCCACTGGCAGCCTCCGTGAGTCAACAAGCACTCCAATAGTGTATTGCATTTCAGTGGTCGTCCAAATAAATAGACTGTAACTAACATGCAGTTTTGGACAAACCAACGTATAAAAAAATATCCCAGCAGATTCCGGCAAGCCTGTGCTTCATCAAAGGTACATGTGATATATATATATATATAGATCTCAAAAACAGTTCAAGCTCTCTCAGTTTCTGCGTCCTTCCCAAAAAGATCTGCGGAACCGAGTTTCACTCTATTGGAGCAGTGTATGAGTCAGTTAAACAGTACACAAGATTTGTTGGTGTCTCTTTGACCCCAGTACACAACTGGTGCTCATGTAAAGCGCTCCAAAGAACTTGAGCCGAGTTCATACTATATAAACCTGCAAAAAGGAATGTTAATTTCTGCCATCCCTTTGAAAACCTTTTGCCATGCATTCTTTGAGGTGCTTAACCAGTCCGCAAGAGAATGGAGGATGGGCACCAAGGCACTGCTTCTACCATTGTTGTATTAAAGGAAGGGCTATACGGCTGTGTGCAGTGCAGGCCTGGTGGTGGAGGTCCGGGCCTGCTGTACGTGGAGTCTTGGCGCATGCACTGCATCCATTATCCTTCAGTGGGGCCAGAGTGATGAATATTATCAGCACACGTCCTTTTAGTGGGTGTCTTAATGTATTCTACTGTGGTACAGGTTCATTTCTTACTTCAGCTTCGAAAGCCAAGTGAATAGTGAACCGTTCTGTGTAGCACTGGATGAATGCTGCCACCTTCATCACATCATATTTAGGAATTAAGGGCTCCTTTAACTGGCATCACTGGTCTTGCCCTTCATGTTCACCGGGATCAGGTCCCTGAAATCGGGGAGCTCTTCTTTCCCACAGCCCTGCAGCTTCCAGACCCCGGGGATAAATTAGCAGATCATTTTTTTTTACCGCCTTTAAAATCAGAGGGACACAGTCTACAAATCAGCAGCGAGTTCACATGAGTGTAAATCTGAGCACTGAATTAGCTGACCGTCACGGCTCTCACATGCGAGGCTGGGGGGTGCCTGTATACCGGTGCTCCCCCCTCACCTCGAGGGACTGCCCATGTGCCAGTGCCAAGCTTGTAGAATGTATGTAACTGGTGCTCACGTAAAGTCCAATGCCCTTGGGCCCAGTTCGCACTATATAAAACTGCAAAAGAAATTATCTCAAAGACTGCTGTCCCCTTGAACACCTTTTGACTTCAGCCACGTAATATTTGATATACTCAACCAGTCTGCAAGTTAATGGGGAATGGGCGCCGCAAAGGCACCTGCTTCGCATTCTACCTTATTTTTCACAGTGGCCCACCCTCACTAATTTGCATTATGTACCGATTCCTCCTGGATCTGTGTTATTCCTCAAATCCTTTTAAAAATGAAAACCTGACACAAAAGCATCACATTTTGCAGTAGACCGAATTTTTTATTTTTAAAAAAATGTATTATATACATATGCTTTACTTGTCGCTCTGTACAATTTGCACACTCCAGTAAGAGCTCAACATATTTAATGCAGCAACATTTGGGGCAGTTTTCATGTTTAAATAAGATCAAAATTGCCTCATTAACGACCTTGCTGCCTCACTATATTCTATATAGAAATTTGCTTTAATGTGCACCATTTTCCACTCCCTTTTCTCAGGGGTGTGGAAAGAACCTACGAACTCTCCCTGTATCAGTTCAGCTTGCTCATTTCAAATGCTCCCTACGGAAAAACCCAGTGCCAACCTGTATTCCCCACCACTTTAAAATATCAAGAGCCGCGACTGATCGGCAGACTCCTATTGGTGATGGTCTACATCCGTTACTTTGGAGGTCGCTGGCAGAGGCTGCGATGGTTGGCTGTGGGTGGTATGCTCATTGCTGCTAGGGTTGCACTTTTCTCGTTACCTCACTTTATCTCCCCTCCATATCAGATACAAGAGATGAACTCCTCCCTTCCTAATGAAGGTCTGTGTTTCAATGGGAATAACTCAGCAAAAGATCCTTTGGAGTCGTTGGCGCGCTTCAAGGAATCAGGTGGGAATGACTACGCCATGTATGTAGCTTTATTAATTTGTGCACAAATACATACTGCCGATTTACACTCTGGGACAAACCTACCTGGACAATATCGTCGAGAAAGAAAATGCATCCCTATATGCGGGTAACATTTTGCGTACTTTTTTATCTTAATGAGCTTTCTTGTGTAACATGAAAAGTCTATACTTTAAACGTGAAACAGCACAATCTAAGCAAATCATTGGTAGATAGAACTTTCAGGATTGGTAATGCTTCATAAAACATTCCTGTTTCTTTTGTTGTGTTTATTGTGTGTAATATTTACCATATTCAGCCACTCTCACATCTACTCAGAGATCCTAACACACTCACTCACACATCCACAAACCCACTCACCCACTCACAGACCCAAAACGATGGGGCTACCCTAGGGCCACAATTGTTGGAGGTCCTGAGGTAACATCCCCTCTATAACATAAATTACTTTCTCATTCTTGTTTTCTTTAGGTGGAATCAACCCCCACTGCATCGATTCAGGAGCAGTATGTATTGCTCACATGTGTGACCATGACCTTAAGTTGGGCCCACAAATCTATATACTTTTGCTGAAACGCTGCTATTTTAGAACTGTTAGAAGCTGCTAGACCGAATATTTTTAATCTTTTAAAAAACACTAGGAAAAATCGTGATTGTGACCTTTTATGTGTTTTTCCAGTCATACTTGCTTTGCTTACTTTCCTGCCCGCTCTCCCCCGGTCCGCAGCTGCTGGCTGGCTCATTCTTCATTCAGCCTATCAGCGCGCAGGGGGGCGGAGCCAAGGCTACCACCGGCTATTTCATGCCGGTAGCAGCACGGAAGCGCAGCGGACGTGCGCAGCGGGCGCGCCGGCGGCGCGCCAAAGGCAAGCCCATTTGCGCCCGTCCACGCACTTCCGGGCCCTGGGGCCTGGCGCCATGCCCAGCGATTCATCTACACGTATGCTGAGTTGCTGGAACTTCAAACTGCCTCTGCCAATTTTGCACTCGGCTCTCTCACACGTTCTAGCATTCTCGAACAGGGTATCCTGACACAGAGGACCACCTTCCCTGAAATACACCGGGCTCACATATCTAAACCATCTACCCTGCAGTTGAGACAGGACCACAATGCCCGCAAAATCTCAGCTATCTATCTTAACACTCGCTCTATGGTGAAACATCAATCTGATATCTTCCTTCTACTTAAATGTGAGCAGCCCGATCTTCTTCTGCTCACCGAAACTTGGCTGTCCCAAGAGTCATCTCCTGATATCCTGGCGGCATTGCCCTCGGACTATTGTATTACCCAGGCTAATCGCCCCCAGGGGAAAGTTGGAGGAGGAGTAGCCATTATTTCTCGCCGCAATGTTAGATACAAGACTCTCTCCCCACTTGACTTGCCCCTGGTTGATAACCTGGTAATAAAAATGGAGCTCGAACCTGGGGCTCCTTCACTTGTGTGTGTCCTGCTTTACAGGCCCCCTCAAGGCATGCCCCAATTTCCCTACTCCCTGGCTGAACAAATAGCCCACTTGGCTACTAACCATGGGAGGGTCTTACTTATTGGCGACCTCAATTACTGGGCCAATGATACTCTCGGTGGCCCTAAATCGGCCGAGCTAACCGAGCTACTCACCGAGCTCAACTTCACCCAACACATATCCACGCCCACTCACATTAAAGGACACATTCTCGACCAGATCTGGACCATGAATATCCCTTTGCCTACGGTCTCCGTAGCACCTTGCCCCTGGTCCGATCATCATTTTATTCATTTCTCTATCTCTATTGAGGCCATGATTAAAAATCCCGGCTTAGCCACTCACGCCCGAAGAAACTGGAACAATCTGGAGAAATCACTCTTCTTCGATTTTCTTATGAATACCGCCCCATTGGACAACCCCATCCTTGACGCAGCCAGCGATCAGCTTACTAGTTGGCTTTTGACTGCCACTGACAAGTTTGCTCCCCTTAGGAAGTCCCCTTCCCTCCGTCCTCATGACGCTCATAAATGGTTCTCCAATGAACTTAAACTCCTTAAACTTACCCTCAGGCAACTAGAAAGGAAATGGCGCTGCGACTATAAACCTGAAGATAAACTACTATACCTCAACTTTCGGAACTCCTACAAAAAATCCATCGCTACGGCCAAATCTACCTACTTCACCACAAAAATCCTGTCTGCTACCAATCGCTCTAAGGAGATCTTCTGTATTGTCAACGAGCTCTCTAATCCTGAAAGAACTCTATGTAGCTCCCCACCCTCTCAAACCTTCTGTAATTCTCTAAACACTTTTTTTATTGATAAAATTAAGAAAATTAAGTCCAGCATCCCTGCTACCCTAGACTCGTCTCCTTCTCCTCATAGTACTAACTCCTGCTCATTATTGCATTTTCCCTTACTAACAGACCACACTCTCGCCAAACTCCTCTCTAAAGTCAAATCTGGCTCGCCCACTGATTGCTGCCCCCCCAGCATTCTGAAAGAAATTTTCACTACACTCCCACATCCTGTTCTCAATCTCTTAAATAAATCCCTTCTTCAAGGTACTGTCCCTGCCTCCTTCAAAGAGGCCATTGTTATACCCCTTCTGAAAAAGACTGGCTCAGACCCCGCTATCCTCACCAACTATCGTCCCATTTCTCTTCTTCCTTTCCTGGCCAAGTTACTGGAAGCCCAGGTTACTAGCTGCCTCACCGACTTTCTGGAGAAATCTGAATTCCTCGACCCCCACCAAGGTGGCTTTCGTCCGGCACATTCCACCGAGGCGGTCATCCTTACTGTTTTGGATATTCTGCGTGGTGAGGTTGACCGGGGCTTCCCACAGGCTCTGGTCCTACTTGATCTTTCGGCTGCTTTCGACACGGTCGACCACCACCTCTTGGTCGATCGTGTCAGGGAAGCAGGAATCTCTGGCCCCGCCCTAAGCTGGATCATCTCCTTTTTGGAAAACCGCTCTCAGGCAGTTCGACGAGCTCAGTTCACTGCTCGCAGTGTCCATACTTCTTGTGGCGTCCCCCAGGGCTCCTCTCTATCCCCTCTACTATTCAACCTCTATCTCCGTCCTCTTGTCCGTTCCCTGCAGGAGCGGAAAGTCTGCACCTTCAATTACGCCGATGATTTCCAACTTATCTTTTACATTAGTAACACCCCTGAATCGGTCCAAGCATTTCAATCCACCATGCTGTTTATCAGCACTTGGATGAACAAAAATCACTTGAAACTTAATCCGGATAAAACGGAAATCATCTTAACTGGTGGTACTGCTAAAAATCCCTGGGGCCCCCACTTCTGGCCCGGAGAACTGGGTCAACCTCCCATCCCCTCCAGCACAGCTAAAAGCCTGGGGGGTGCATATCAGTCAAGACCTAACTTTGAAGCCCCAGATTAGCTCTGTGGTATCCACCTGTTTTTTCCAACTCCGGAAAATCAAGAAAATTTGCAAATACCTTACCCATGATGCTCGCATCCAAGTCATCATTGCCATGGTCATGTCACATATCGACTACGCCAACTCATTGTACTTTGGCATTCCCCTCTATTTATCTAAAAGGCTCCAGCTTATACAAAACCAGGCAGCGCGTCTAATCACCCACCAACCTAGGCATCACCATATCACCCCCGTTTTGAAGCATCTTTATTGGTTGCCTATTATTCAGCGTAGCGCTTTCAAGATCGGCTGCCTCATTTTCAAATCACTTAATGGACCCAGCCCGAAATTTGTCAATAACATGATTACAAAATATGCCCCTGTGCGCCATCTGCGCTCCGCTCGCAAAAACTTTCTTTTGACTCCCACTTTCAAACTCAAACGCACCGGCGGCACCAGGTTTTCGACCTTGGCCCCCCCCCCGTTTTGGAATTCTCTCCCTTCTGAAATTCGTCTCTCTCCCTCTCTTCTCATTTTCAGACGCCTTCTAAAGACCTGGCTTTTCCAACAGGCTTTCTAACTGTTCTTTCTGGACCAGATTTCAGCTAAACTCAGCGCCATGAAACCTCCCCGGTGAACGTGCGCTTTACAAATTCTTATTGACATGACATGACATATAGGATTGTAGGATTGAGTTAATTTAGCTCTTGACGAAACTCCGCTTGACCCTCCTGGCAGCACAGGCATGAAAAATGTCAACCCCACATTACTTTCAAAATTCTAGCTATCAGGCTACATTGTGGTCCATGGGTAGCCCCATCATTTTTACCAGGTTGTAGAGGTATAGCCTCACACAACACCCCAAGATAAACATAGGATGCTGATTATGTTTGTTCCTCCTGGTATGGTAACCTGCAGAAGTGAATACTACAAGGGGACAATTTTAGGTAGTATCTATATTACTATGCATGGCCCACTCTCATTGGAAGTGTTTAAATAGATACAGGATTAGCACGGAGCTGCACTATCTCTTTGAATTAGGAATGAAATTAATAGGTAATTTTTTTTATAATCAACTTTTTATTAATTTTAAAGGTCCCTCCAGTACCATTACACAGCTTGTTTGCCTACAACCTTAAAGACCGGCAGCCAAAAATCTCAGACAGCGAAAGGCAGAAGCTTAAAAGACAATGATGTCCTTCTAAATCCCAAGTACAGGTCCAAGCACACTTTCCAAATTAACAGATTCTCCCGCCCTAAATACTCCATGCCCTGCATAATCTACATGTCTTACGGACGAGTTCAGACAGCTGTAACGTTGCCAAGTGAGCAATAACATATTAAAAGCACAGATTGTACCCTCAAAAGGCCAAGGTCCCTTTATTTTGAATAACTCTAGAATGTTATCTTGATTTCCATACCTTTCTCACTATGACTTTAGCTGTACCCGAGTTCATGCAGCCCTGGGTGAGGTATCGTACAGCCATATCGAGCAATGCGTCCCCACTATCAGCGTCTGCCCAGTCGGACAGTGCCAAGAGGACCCTTTTACTGTGCCCCTGTCGTGTTCTTCATCAGATGCACCCTTGGGTGGTTCGTATTAGCGAGAGTAGTGCTCCGTGCAGGCACAGTGGCGTTTGTCAGTGATGTACAGGGCATTAAGTGACTCAACAGCTAGCAGGCAAGACATGTCAATATGAAAACAGGTAGTTGGGCATTCCGGCTTTACCTTGTTAAGGCGACGTGGGAACCATCTGCTACATTTCCTGCATCAAGGGTTGTCAAGAGATCAGGGCAAAAGAGGAGGAAGGGGGAAGTACTGGGGTAGAGGAAACAGGCATGGCGGGGGGAAGGGTTGCGGGTCACACTATCGCTATCTAATAATGGCCGTGGACTCAACCTTCCAGAATCGGGGTTCCCACCTCGGGAAGGGCGGCTGCAAGTGGCACACACTACATACTGTCCGCAGATCTCCAGAAGCCCCCTGGATCCGTAGGGCACACTACATCGTCGAATAGCTTCAGGGCCCGGAGTCGTGGTGGTTGCAATCTAACATGCTCCAGTCGCCCCAGATGATCTACCAAAGGCTTCCAGAGCTTCCTGAACTGGGTATCTCGGAATTGAAGACGTGCCGTGAGCAACTCCATCGCCACCACATGCCACAAGCGGGCAAACCACACATTTATGGAAGGCGTTTCTGTTTTCCTCCAGTAGAGTGCCACTGTCTGTTTTGCAGCATTCAGCATGTGGAGGTTAAGGTGCCGATCGCGACCAGTCATGGCTCGTATAGTTGCTGATCTAAGGCCCAAAATGACCACGAGCGGATCCTCGGGCAGAGGGTACCCTAGAACCTTTTTGATATGGCTAAGGACCTCTTTCCAATAGGTAGCCAGGAGGGGGCATGTCCACCAAATGTGGACAAAGTCTCCCAGCGCCTGAGTACAACGCCAGCATAGGGGGGATGTCTTGGGAAACATTTTTTGAAGTCTAGCGGGGGTGTAGTACCATTGGGTCATTACCTTGTAAGCTGACTGCTGTTGGGGGATGCTACGTAAAGTTTTGGGGATGTCTCCCCAGAGCCTTGCCCATTGAGAAGGGGTAACACCTGAGCCGGAGATGCTTTGCCATCGCAGTTGGTATGGGTGAGGGTCCAGACGCTGTGCATGCTGAAGTACCTTATATATACGAGATATATGTGCCGAAGGTGTGCGCTGACTGTTCGAACGGAGTGTAGGGTAGTGTGGCTGCCTGCATCAGGGAGAAGCCCTGTATCCAATGGCGAAGCTGTATATACTGGAATTTGTTCTTCTCCGCTAGCCCAAATTCTTGTTTGCATTGAGCAAAGGATTTAAGATTCTCTCCTAGGAATAAGTCGCGTATCGTCCTGCAACCGGTTTCCGCCCAGTTCGCAAAATAGGGTGGTCGATACGCCGGAGGGAACTGCGGATTGCGCGCAATTGGAGTGTGAGGGGACGGGACGGTAGTAAGACCCCTGCGGACTGCCACCTTGTCCCAAATCTCAAGAACCGTTTTGGTGGGGACAGCCATATAGGCACTGCGATGGCGTGCCTCCCGAGGCAGCCAGGCATGGTCCCACAGCGGGTGACACGTGACTGCCCTATCCATGTGAAACCACACCTTTTCACTCTCCCACGCCCCCCATTCCAGTACAAAGCGGAGATGCGACGCCCAGTAGTAGTCGAGTAGATTAGGGCAGGCAAGTCCGCCCCTATCCCGGGGGAGCTTTAAGATTTTATTAGAGAAGCGTGGTTTCTTTCCACCCCATATAAAGGCGACGAGTTTGCGTTGGAGCTCCTGGATCTGGTGCTCCGGACTAGGCGTCGGCAGGGTTTGAAAGAGATAGAGGATCTTCGGCAGTATAGACATTTTCACTGTGTTAAGACGACCGAGCCAAGAGAGTGGCAAAGCTTTCCACGTGCGCAAGTCGGCCAGGACGGAAAGTTTATAGTCCTGCTAGTTGGCCTGCGTCCAGGTGGCCAGATCTGGAGTCAAGTTAAGGCCCAGATATCGCACCGACCGGCTCGCCCATTGATAAGGAACGCAAGCCTGGAGCGTCAGAAGTTCCTCGTTCGGGATCGTAATATTAAGGGCCCAGGACTTCGCGTGGTTGATTTTAAGCCCAGAGGCGCATTCATAGGTTTGGAGCAACGAGTGCACTGCCGGCATTGAGCGTAAAGGATCGGATGGAGTGAGTAGGAGATCGTCCGCGAAGAGGGCGATCTTATGCTCCACACCTCGAAGAGAGATACAGCAGACGTCGGGGGACAGACGTATCATAATGGCAAGAGGTTCCACCACAAGGGCGAACAGCAGGGGTGACAGGGGGCAACCCTGCCGGGTGCCCCTGCAGATGGGAAAAGGCAGCGTGAGCTGGCCATTTACGCGCACCCTGGCCACCGGTGAGATATAGGGAGCCATAATACGGGGCACCATCTTAGGGCCCAGACCCACTTTCCGTAGGACCGCACGGAGGAACGACCAGTCCACCCGATCGAACGCTTTTTCGGCGTCGAGCGATAGCAGGCAGGCTGGTATTCCCCAATGCTTAGCCTTCCCAACTATGTGCGTCACTCGGCGCACATTGTCTGCACCTTGGCGATGATGGATAAAACCCACCTGGTCCGGCTCAATGAGGTTGGGCAAGTGAACACTAAGCCGTTTAGCAAGAATTTTAGTGTACAGCTTAAGATCCGTATTTAACAGGGTGATGGGCCGATAAGAGGAGCAAAGGGTATGGTCCTTCCCGGGCTTCGGGATGAGGGCTATTTCGGCCATTGCCATGTCCGGCGAGAGCCCAACCGACTCCGCGAACGAATTGAAAAGACGGAGGAGATATGGTTGTAATTGCGGCAAGAAGGCGCGATAGAATGATACCGGAAGCCCATCCGGGCCTGGCGTTTTACCTAACGGAAGGTCTTGCAGGGCGCCCGCTATTTCTGCCGAGGTGATGGAGGCCTCCAGAAGCCCAGATTGGTGCTCACTTAGTGGTTCCCAGTCGCATGCGCCCATGGTAGCTGATATCAGATCCGCCGCGGGTGGGTCATCAGCATATAAAGTCGCGTAGTAGTCCCGAAATGTTTGGAGCTTCGCCGATTCCGTAGTAGCCCATGACCCATCTGCCTTCTGCAGCTTTACGATGTGGGCCTTGGCTGCCCGAGTTCGCAGGCGCCGTGCCAGGACAGTGCCTACCTTAACGCCACCTTCATAATAACGCTGCTTGAGCGCAAGCAGAGCACGCTCCGCCTTATTTGTTCTATGCGCTCGGAGCTGGCTTCTAAGGACGGCCAGGCGTCGTTTGCGTGTCGCCAGCGGGCGTTCATGGTCCATCTTCTCAAGCGTCTTGATTTCTCGCGTAAGCTTGTTCTCGTAAAGCTGCGCCTCACGCGCTCTAGCAACAGCTATAGCTGTGAGAGTACCTCGTATTGTGGCTTTGAAAGCGTCCCACAAAAGAGGGAGGGGGGTCCCCGGTAAGTCATTAGCGTCAAAGTATGCCAAAATAGCTGTCTGAAGTTCCTCCCTATCCACCAAACCTCGAAGGACGTGGTCCGGAAATCACCATCGACTCGACCGCGGCGAGTGGGTGAGATGGTCGCGTAGACACAGATTGAAATGTTAGAGTGGGTCGCCGATATGGTATCCTTGAGCAGAGAGTGCGACACAGGCAGAAGGTCTATGCGAGAGTATGAGCGGTGCGCATGTGAGTAGTAGGTATAGTCTCGCAGTCCCGGAGAGTGATAGCGCCAGATATCGACCAGGTTTAAAGCAGCTAGGGAATTCTTCACTGCTGCGGACACGGCCCCTACCCCATGGAAGGCACCCCCACAGCGATCTAGCTCCGCATCCCACACCAAGTTGAAGTCGCCTCCGACTATGAGGTCTGTATTCACCGGCTCAAGGTGTTCCCTAATCAGCCTGCGCAAGAAGGCATCCTGACCCTGGTTGGGGGCATATATATTACACAGGGTGAGTGTGCGGTGTCCTCTCTTGACTTCCACCCGCAAGAACCGGCCCTCAGCATCTCTAAGTACTTTAGTGGCCCCTTGAGGTAGCCCCGCCCTGCAGAGAATAGCTACCCCAACTGTCTTCGTGGCCGCCGAGGACCAGAACTGATGGGGAAAGCGTGGGTGGGCCATTCGGGCCACATCAGACTTGAGGAGATGGGTCTCCTGGAGAAAGATTATATCAGGGTTCTGGAGTAGTAAATACCGCCATATTTGGCGGCGCTTGTTGGGCGAGTTGAGCCCTTTCACATTAAGGGAAATAATCTTCCAAAAGGGTGTAGTGCTCATATTCCCGGGACCACTAGTGGGGCTGTCCCCCTGCGACTCTTCCATGCGCTAACATGTTCCCCCCGCCAAGAGAGTACCGAAGGATGGGGAAGGAGGGGGGGTGGGTAAGAGCAGGGGAAACAACAAAGACACTGAAACTGCCAACATGGCCAACAAAGCCTATTCCAGTCTAGGGAGTAGCCAGGCACAACGGCACAAGCTGTCCCAGAGAAGTCACTCTCCCAGAAATAGGTGTGGGGGTCCGTCATCAAATATCTATGAGCCTAGATCGCCAAGAGCCCGCTCCGGGGACCACCGCCTCAGCAGTCCAGGTGTCGCGCCGAAGAATGGGCAGAAGTGCACCCCCAGGTTAGGCGCCGAGGGCATTGAAGGTGGAGCCGAGGCGGGCGCAGGCGATCCAAGCCAACAGCCCTCGCATCTCCGAGGCTATCTTCATGTAGGACGTTCCACATCATGGGGCTCATTTGAGAAGAGACGCCTGTGATCCAGACGGCGACGGGCCACCCTCCAGGGATTTTATGTGTTGTATGATATCCTGCTTGTCTCGCGATGCTCTGCTTCCATCGGGGAAGGAAGGGTGTCGAGAGCGGCGCACCGTGGACCACTGCAATTTCAGCGGGACCCTGAGGGCAGCAGGCCGCCGCGAGGGGCTGGCCGGCGGGGTGTCCGGGATTTGAAGCAGCTGAGCCGCCTCTCGGTAGGAGCGTAGCACTCTGCGCTTGGATTCCCACTGAAACATGAGGGCAAAGGGGTGACCCCATTGGTAACGGATATTGAGGTCTCGTAGCTTGTCAGTGACGTGTCGAAAGTCCCTCCGGCGCCGGAGAGTCGTGGGGGCCAAGTCTTGGAACAGCTGAACAGGCCTGCCTCCGCAGAGTATTTCGGGTTTATCTCTAGCCGCTTTGAGGATGGCTTCTTTTTCGACAAAGAAATGGACCCGTGTCAGGATGTCGGGGATGAGTCCAGGCCTCCCAGATGGCCCGAGACCCTGTGCGCTCGGTCCAGAGTCGGCAGTGAAGCATTGTCGTCCCCTCAGATGTCATGAAGCAGGTCCGCCAAAAACGACATTATGTCAGTGCCTTCTGCCCCGATTGGAACACGCCTTATACGTATGTTGTTCCGGCGCCCCCTATTTTCCAAGTCCTCCTGTTTAATCTGAAGCTCAACAGGTTGTTCCTCCAAAGTCGCAAGCCGTTGCCATAGGTGTTCCTGGTCCTCCGAGCGAGCATCTAGTGTCTTCTCCAGGTCATCCACCCGACCTCCCAGTTCCCCCACGTCTCTCCGGAGTTTCTTGACACATGCTTGAACTTCAGTACGAAGTGACCAGATTTCTGTCTTGAGCTCTTGCATGTACAGCGCCATGAAGGACTGTGTGACCGGTTCAGCGGAGGTTCCAGCTCCCGATGATGCAGCACCCGCCGGCGCTGCGCCCGGCTTGCTCCATAAGTCTATAACTGAAGCATCCTTGGGGATCGCTGGTGGCTCCTTCCCTGGCTTTGTGCTAGTCATGCTTCAAAAGTGCCGGAGGTCAGTCTCTCTGTGTCAGGGGGCGCCGACCCAGTCTCCCCCAGCCGGCCGCTCAGTGCAACGCTCGGGCCTCCCAGCCACGTGCCCCCGGAATGACAGTGGGGTCACAGCCGGTCGCCAGGAGGACTAGATCGCCGTGCTCCGGAGGGCTCTCAAGAACAGTTCCACAGAGACGAGACCAAGCAGTCGAGCTCCCCCCAGCTAGGGAAAGCGTAGCAAGTCTCCAGGCCCCAGTGCAGCTCAGAGCCCAGCGCTCAACCTGCCCTCCAGGAGTGCTTCCAACACCCTTTGACATACACCACCAGCCCCTCAAGCTTTGTCCGTCGGGAAGGATGTAGGGGAGGCGCAATGGCGCGCGGCAGGTCTCCACTTCATGTATGGACTTCTAGGGGGGGCCGCGGCAAGGTGTCCAGCAGGGCTAAAGTCCAGGGCGCACCCTCACCCCCGTACAGCAGCGGAACCCCACCCCCGAGAAAGGCACCACACCCCCGGGAGGACAGATGCAACCAAGGGCTCAGATAGAGCGTGGCAGTGTTTCCAATGTCGCTCCCCTCCCGCAAGCCCAGTCACCCCCGGGGGCAGTTCCGCCTCTGGACAGCTACAACGGGTCATGTAAGGCCCCGGAGGGGAACCAGAAGTTCAGTTCCTGCAAGTACACTCCCTCGTGGGCCTCGCTGCCAACCTCTGGCCCGCTCTCCCCAACCGGAAAAGTCCCCACACCGCACAGTATCGGGTATCTCTCAGCTCTCCAAGGCCTGCGCAGTCTCCTCCGATCACGAGCAGGCCAGGCCAAGAGCTCTACAGAACCAGGTGCCCTCGCGCTTAATCCCACTGCACCGCAAGGTAGGCTTCCAACCAGGCAACGCGGCTCTCGACTCAGGGGCCCTCAAACAACTCCCGGGGGTGGCCTGCTGCACTGAAAATGGCTTCCGCGTCAATCGCTGCTCCTGGCCCTCCACGGGCGCTTGCAAGGCTCCAACAAATCTTTAAGGCGGCCCGCAACAGGAATGTGGGGAGCCCCTTCTCGGAGCGCCGGGCACCAGGTTCGGGAGGAGCAGCTGCAGCCAGCCGGGACCCAGGCCCCCAGAGCTCCCGCAGACTGTCAGTGTCCGCTCACCCTAGTTGCCCCCACCGGGGATGCACAGGCCTGTAGAGTCCCCAAGCCAGTCCAAGAGCAGCTCAGCACCCCGCGGCAGAGGGGCACAGGCAGGGGGCCACAGATCAGATCTCGCCACTTGCACAGGGTGCAAGGCGTGCGGCGACCAGGTCACAGTCCGCCAGGATCCAGACACCTCTGGAGCGACACTCTTCTCTATTCGCCTCGCCCCCAGATCCGCTGCAGGGTCCGTCCTCTCCACCAGGCCCCAGTCGCTCCCGTATGCAAAATGGCGGCCGGCGCCCTCCCTCCAGCGCTCAAACACATCAGCTAAGCAGCGCTGCCCGGGGACCACAGCTTAGGTCTCTCTCTGTGTGGCAGCCTCCTCCACCCATTGTCGTCCGCCGCCTCTTACCAGCCAGTGCTGCCTCTCCAGCCCGAGTCGGCGTCTCAGCGCCCCCAGGGGCTCCCGGCCCACCAGGTCCGAGCGAGGGGAAATGGCGGCCGCCGCTCCACTCCCGGAGCCCCAGGGTCCCGCAGTTCAGGCAGCCCGTGGTCCGCAGCAGCAGGGGGCCCTCCAGGAGATACCTCCTCGTCGGTCATAAGCGCAGGCTCTCCCCCGCCCGAATGTCACCAGGCGCCAGAAGTGCAAGAGGGAGGCAGACAAGATGGCGGGCAGCGCGGCAATCACCAGGCCCTCTGTTCTCCGTGATATGAGATGGCGTCTGCAGCCGCTCCGGGCTATCACCGAGCCATCAGGTAGTAGCCCACAGTATTCCGCTCGTCGTGAGCGTCAGTCCGGGCTCAGCTACTGCCGCTACACCGCTGTTTGAGGCATAAGATTGCTGCAGCAGCCCGGAGCAGAAACGGCGCGCGTCTCACTCCATGCCCGGCGAGACCACGCCCCTAATAGGTAATTTTGAAACAATTTCCTCAACATTTGTCAACAACATCTCAGGAGAGGTTGGCAGCAGTTCCTGTATAGGATAGAAAACTGGAGCTTCCTATACTTATTTCGAAAGTTTACACTTCTGTGGGCCAGGGTCTTTTAGGTTCTCGAGCCATAAAAACAGGAAATCTCAATGCAAAAGGTGAAACTGAGGGTTCCTGTAAAGAGAAAGTTGCACTGGAGAACAGTGGTGGCCGGCATGGCTCGCGGTTTGGGGGTGGTGGGGGGGAAGGGTGGAGGTTCGCGGTGGGTTTGGGGAAAAAAAATATATAAACTTGCCTTGAGGCCGGTCCTGCGTCTCTGTTCCTGCTCTCCTGTCTCCGACTCCAGGACCAGGAAGCACGCAGCTAGGCTCCCTCCCCTAAGCCAATCACAATGCTGCAATGCCAGGTATGGTGCTGGTCAGAGATGCCAGAGTCTGCAGTGCTGCTGTAGGAGTCTCCTTCTGCTGGATGATATCAACCGGCTCCTGCTCAGAGGAGGACTCCTCTGGAGGCAGTGTGATCGGAGTTGACTTATCTCTCAACCTCAAATGGCTGGAAGGTGAGTTGTCGCTGAACTTTCTCTTCCTCTTCTTATTCCTGTTTTTTCCTTTTCCCCATTACGGACTTTCAAGAAGGAGAGGAGTGTAACTACAATGCAGTCCTTGTCCTAAGGTATGATTGACATCGAGCGAAATGCTCAGTGTGGGCTATAAAAAGTTTGGTTCGCACTTTTTTATGCTTTTGGGGTGCATGAGACTGCACTTGTTGCACAACCTAGAATCATACTCCGACACAAGATACCATAGACCAACTTTAAGAAGGCTGAAATGGACATTTGACCATTGCAGGTGCGACCGGGTTTAAAACGCGATTGCTTCGATGGTGAAATCCCTACTTACTGTACTGGATAAAAGGGTATGGAAAAAAGGGAACTGACCTCAGTGTGCAGGGATAGGAGCTATATGGCTGTAGTGACTTGCCCCTACCATTGATTTCAGTGCCAAGATGGCGTCAGTGGCGCATGAGAGTTATGGCAAGTATCCAGATGCAGATTGGCACCTGGGGAAAATCAACAGATGAAGAATTTGAAGGTAGAAATATCCATTAGAAATAGATATCTTTATTTCTTATTATCTATTTATCCAAAAGAAAAGAGTACACTCCTGCGAGTTGCTGAATTACATAGTTTAACGCTGATTTGTTGGAAGCAAGGCACAGAAGCTTTAAAAGTCTAAAATTCCATAACATGTGTGCACGGGTGCATGTTTCTACTACACTCCAGTGAGTTGTTTAATTTAAGACTTTTAATGCTTCTTTGCAAGCAATCAATTAATATGCACTGTACGAGCGCAGTCCCCTCTTGAAATGTTTTGTCTGGTGTCAGGTTTTTCAGGAAGGAATGGGTGTTGCTAATCACAGCAAGTGCTGCAGGTGGTGGAAGGCAAGGCAGCAAAGGTGAGTGGGCGGTTTGAATTGTTTTCTTTATATCATGCTCCAGTACATAGTCTTTGTTCTATTGTAGGAAGATGGCCCTTTATATAGTGAACCAAAAAGAGGTACCCTGTGGAAATAGTCCCGGCAAATCATAATTTGGTTAGAGGCACAAATGATAGCCCAAAGGCTCTCTTTTGTGGTAGTGTGGGCAACTAGTTATCCATTTCAGAGGTTAGTGCTAAGCATTTATTGCACACAGCGAGGCAGTAAGTGAGACACACACTCAATGAAGAAATCCGACACCAATTTAGGGGGACTATATCAGCTATATAACAACTTCCTGTGGGAAGTGGGCATGACCCTGAACCAGAGGACCGAATTCCACCAAAAAACCAAGATGGTGGAATGTTCTTAATCGTGTGCACATCAGGTAGCCCACCATAGGGGTGGTATTAGCCTGAGGGCGACCACACCTCCTGACTAGCTAATTTTTTCACCTGTCCTGGTACCGGAGGGGCCCTGGGCAGGGGTGGCGTTTCCTCTGTCTGGGTAAGCCTTGGGTTGCATATCAACCGCGGCAGAGGCCTTTGAAGCCTCCTGTCTTGGTATGCTGATTTACTTAACCATCCTATTTGGAGGTGGTGTACACACCTCTTGCCAGAGCAGGTATTGTTTCTGTCCTCTGAGAGCGGGGCTCTCATCTCCTAGGGGGTCAGAAACTGTTCTGTGGTGGCAGCCTGCTCTGCACCAGTCAGCATATACACTAGAGGACTAGTGGTTCAGGGGGTACCTCCTAGATACCCTATGTGTGCATGTATTCATAAATCCATCAATGGAATCAGTGTGGATTTATTAATAGGAGGTGCTTGATACCAAACACCACAGGTTTCAGGGAAGCCATTATGTAGCTGGAAAACTCGTTTTGACCAGTGCCCAGTAAATACCTTAAGATGGCTTCCCTGTTCACTTGTACAGTCAGAAATTGAACTGGCCAGCACAGGGGCATAACTGCTCATGCAGATATGTCCTCACATGTAATTTAATGCACCTTGCCTTAGGGCTGTAAGGCCTGCTGAAGGGGTGACTTACAAATATTACATGCGGTGTTAGGGGACATGGCATAAAAGTGTGTGCCATGTTGTGTTTTCAGTTTTAGAGCACCTTGCATACAGTGTTAGGGGACATAGCACATAGGACGTGTGGTCGCGTTTTTACTTTTTAGAGCACCTTGTCACACAGCCTGCAGTGGCAGTCAGTATAAGCTCGGTGCTGGGTCCCTTAAAGCGGCACAAGATATGCTGCAGCTCTTAGGGTCCTTCTTAAGTGCCTATACCTTAGGTGCCAGGGGTACCACTTATTAGGCCCTTACAGAGGTGAGAACGGCCTGGCAAACTGGGGTTCAATTGACCAGTTGGCTTATTTTGGGGAAAGAACACGAGCACTGGGGACCTGGTTAGCAGGAACCCAATGCACTTCAGTCAAGGTTGCATCAAATACCAGGCAAAAAGTCCCCGGGCGGTTCCTTCATCACGCCGGAGCAGATGTGTGGTGAGGAAACTCCGACGCTGCTGGACACACTGCTTTACTGCCAGCTACGCCACACAAGTCAAAAACTGTTTCCTACGTTTCCGGCACCTCCGCCGGATCTATCTGCCCTGGAGAACGTGCTAACGGTGGAATCGGGACGCAAGCTAATATCCAGATTGTACCAACGTATGCAATACAGCCATCCCGTAGTGATCCTGTCGGCTCGTGAATTATGGTCCGCGGAATTGGGTGCCGACATTTCTGATGAACATTGGGACCTCTGTTGCAGGCTCCTGGAGATCCTATCCCCCAACTACCGACTTCGCCTGATACATTTTAATTATATTCATATGGTATATCGCACCCCTCACCGGCTACACCGCATGGGCTTGAGAGATTCAGATACTTGCTGGCGCTGTCACGCACGCGGGGCAACTTTCATACATATGGCGTGGGACTGTCCCCTGCTGGCGTCCTTCTGGGTCAAAGTGATGGACATAGTAGGTACAATCACCGGTCTGCTGATCCCGTGTACACCGCAGGCTGCACTGCTAGGTATCTTGCCTATGGTCAAACCCAAGCACCGGAAGTTGCCAGCGATGCTCATTTTACTGGCCAAACGCCAAATTGCGATGCACTGGGGGGTGGCTACAGCGCCTAGTATTAGAGACTGGGTGAAAAGCGTAGTATATTGCCAGTCGCAACTTGCGCTATATTGGGAGCTACTGCCGATGCGATCCAGGCCGAAGGTTATCTGGGAGCCCTTCACTCACTGGTTGGCGCAGACAACACTCCAAGCGCTGTAATTTCAATGTTAATTTTTTGAGACTGCTGGGAGATGGATGCGGATCAGGTTGCATATAGGGCACGTTGGATTACACAGATGCTCTCTGAGACTGTACGAAAGGAGGGGGCGGGTGGTTAGATGGGTCAGGCGCATGTTGTTCGGACATTTTGAGGGGGAGCGGAGCTACCATATTGCTGGCGGTGGGTTGGTGGGAGGCTGTATCGTCCATAACATGTCATGTATACACGGCAGTGGGTTGAATTGTTTTTTGTTGCTAAAAACTGCAAATAAAAAGAATAAAAAAAAAAAAATACCAGGCAAAAAGTGGGGGGACTACGGCAACAAAAACCCAGTTTCCTACATCTACCATATGTGTCTGTGCATTATTGTATTTGAAGTAATTTTTATAGTTTTCCTTAGGGGAAATGCAAAGTAAAGCCCTCCAGGATCATGCGTGTTGGTCGGATAATTCAGTACTTATGATTATAAACGGAGAGCCCCTAAAGGATAAAGTATATTACGAAGCCGAGAAATCTACTGAAAAACAATACCATAAAGGGACATTATTGTTACATATAAAACAAGCATTGGCATAGCCAATAGGTCTCGCCTTTGGGTTCTAACAAGTGTTTAGCCAGAGATATTTGGAAAGAAATTTTGTGTGTGTGCGCTTGAGCGAGAGATAGAGGAAGCGTGAGAGAGAAGGAATGAAGCCGAGAGAGGGGAACAGATCGTGCGTATTTCAAAGAGAGTGACCACAGGAGGGATGAAAGGAAATAGAGGATGAGTGCCAGGGTGATGGCTACACAGAGAAAGAGAGGCGGCAGAAGACTAGATACAAAGATAAAAAATAAGAGCAGCAAAAGAGACAAGGGGAAATTGTGAGTGGAAAGAGATAAACAGAGAAGCAGAGAAAGAAGAAGAGAAAGGTTGACAGTGGAAGTGTGAAAGGGAGATAAATGAATATATAGGATAGGGGAAATGAGTAGAAAAAACATGAAAACTAGCCCTCTTTTGCTTCCACTGAATACTTAGACTAACACACCTGAAAACAATGACGGGTGGGTTTAAAGTTCAGAACTGGAGTCAGTGTCTAATGACCGGGAGAGAGGTGGTCTCCCCACCAGAAGGTGTTGTCTTTGTCTACTGGAACCGCCACCTCCTAGTACAAAAGCTTAAAATGCCAATAAATGGAAACCTCATTATAGATTGTAAAGAATAAAATGATTCAACGCAACAGTGAATTGTTTTCCATAACTATGTGAGGAGGCGTGTATAAAGCTCTGCGAGGAAAAAGAGCATTCTGTGTCTCTTTAAAAGGTCACTGGCCATATGTGAGCCGCACAAGGCTAATGCTGCTGACTTTGGAATATTGAGAGCAAGGTTCGAATCCCGGTCTCAGCTCAACATTCCCACATTTCAGGCAAATCGCTGAGTTTCCCTGTCCTAAAAAGTGTAGCAGTCTAGTTCTGTTGTAAAGCGCCTTGGGCCACGTTCGCGTTATAAAAATACATCTTTGATACAGGGACAGTCTACAAGTTTAGGTTTAGCGCGTACTCTGTTCTTGCACCGTTGGGATGTACTAACAAGTGTTAGCTTGGAAAGCTGGGGGTGGTATCTACCTTTTGACTACAAGCCTATAAATAATAAACGGCAAATTGGATATCAAGCCCAACATTCCACTCCTTGGCCGTGCCATTAATTTCTGTAGGATGTTAGAGTGCTGGTGTTCAGTATGTGCTTTGTTTTTGTTCACAACATGTCAATCACAAGCTTTTTCCCGTTGCGGATGTGTGAGGCGCTGCCACATGGGGGAGACTGGAGTCAGCTGCTGGCCTGGGAGGAGGCGAGAGTCACGGCCATAGGTGATCTCTATGAGGACGGCTGTCTTCTTCCCTTTCAAGACCTCTGTGAGCGCCATGATCTACCGCGGGGGGGCTTTCTTTTGCATGCTACACTGTCTGCAGCCATCAGGAAGCATTGGCGCAGTGGGCTGGGGGAGCCGGATACGTCTTTCGCTTGCCAATATGTGGTGATGGCGGCGGGTACTTTTAAAGCGGTGACCTGCCTTTACCGTCGGATCACGAGAGACATGCGCAAACCACTGACGGCGCTGCGTCTCAAGTGGGAGGCGGATCTAGGGGAACCCATTGCAGAAAAGGCTTGGGAGGTGAATGTGGAGCGGCCGTGGAAATGTTCTCGGAATGCAAGGTTCCAACTCATCCAATTCTATATCTTTCATAGGGCCTATCTCACCCCCGGTAAAATTGCTGAGTACTTTGGGGGGTCGGGTGATTGCCCCCGTTGCGCTCAGAGTGGGACGAACCTTCTGCACATGCTCCGGGACTGCCCGCGGGTGGGAGACTTTTGGCGGGAGGTGATGACTGCCCTGCTGGCTGACAGAGAGAGAGCTAGTGATGTCGCCTGGACTCGGCTTGTTACATTGGTTTCCGCACACCACTAAGACCAAGGTTACTAGCCGTTTATAGATCTGGGGTTGATCCTGGCTAAGCGAGAACTTACCTCCCATTGGAAGGCGAGGCAGAATCCTAGTTCGGTGAGGTGGAACAGAGAGATGGTGAAGTGGGCTGAGAGTGAAGGGAACTATAGGTTACAGATGGCCCGGCGTAGTGGCAGTGAGAAGTCTCAGGAATTGGCGCAAGCATGGGTGGCACTTCTGGAGCTGCTCAAACACCCTCCGGATGATGGTGCGGAGAGTTCGGAGGAGAGGGATGTGGCAGGGGGCACTTGAGCGACCCTTCACCGCAGGGGAGAGGGTGGAACGCGGGGAGATGCCTGGCTCGTGGGATCAGGATGGATGATTTTTCCCGATGTTCTTGTCCGACTCATTGCTGTGTCCCGTATGGTAGAGAGTGTGGGAAGTGGACTGCGAGGTACATCTGGTTTAGTGAATAATTTAGTAGCTGGGGACATGCTTGGGTGGGTGCTTGGGTGGGTGGTTGGGGGGTATTGTTGGGGATGTTTTTGAGTAAGAGAGGGGAGAGGGTGGGGGGACTGATGTTCCACTATGTTGTATTGGAGGGTACATGTATGGTGGGCGGCAGGGTAATGTGGATATCTTATGGAATGTTAGATATGGGTCTAGGGTGCGATTGTTGGACTGCTGATGGCATTTTTTTTTTTTTATCCTTGTTATCGCCCAGGCATTGGGCGGCGGGGATGGGATTGATTTTACATGAAAATTAATAAAAGTCTGTTTAAAAAAAAAAACATGTCAATCCCTGCGTGTTGTCTCCTATGCAAGGTATAAAGTTAGTAAAACTAGAATTACCCAGGGCTAAGTTTGAAGTTTTGCGAATCCTAGTCTCGAAGTGTTACAGTATTATGCAAAACCCACTATTGTATGCAGGTGCCAGTGTACAGTATAACTTTGCGAATAATCATGATGTGCACAGGGTCACACTGAGGTGAGCACTCGCGGAGATCTGAAGCCCCCAAGTATGGCACAATATGGTGTGGTGGCGTGCGTACTTATAAAGCGCTTACTAGCCCGGAAGAAGTGCTGCGACCGTGTTGAGAGCGAACAGCTTAGGCCGTCCAGTCCCTTCACCTATGCGTTTTAGGACATGTATGCCTACATTTATAAAGGGGGATTGAAATGTACAGCACTAGAACGCAAAAGATTAAGGTAGACCACATATGCTACTGTCTCCGGGCACCGAACAACCCAAGAACTCTGGGTCCAGTGGAAACTATGCCTTGTCTGCTGCCACATTGGATGAACACAGTGCACTAAGGTTCTGAATCCACCTTTGAAATAGTTTCAAAAACTCCGAGCGATCTCATAAATTGTAACCAAGTATACACCTCACTGACCCTACTACCTACAAATGTCATGCAGCCACTCCCCCATCCCCCCAAAAAAATCCCACCTTCGTCCAGGTAGTTGAGCCTCTGCAGCTCGGCCGGGACCCCGGCCACGGTCTCCAACCGCTCCCTCAGCTCTCGGAGCCGGGTCTGAGGGCTGTATCCGGAGACAGAGACCAGTTCCTCACTAGCCTCTAGGCGCACGGTGAAGGTGTACTGCCGCCTCCATGGGAGGAGGCCAGCTTGGTGAGCCCCTGGAGCCGGTAGCCCGTAGCCAGTGGCTGGCTCGGGGAGGAGGCGACGAGGCTAATGTGGCACGCCATGGCAGAAGCAGAGCCCTGGCGCCGCTGCGCACCCACCTGGTCCGGTGTCTTTGGGAGCGGGACAGATGCGTTGCTTGGTGACAAGGGCCATAAGTCCTCCTTCCCACACAGAGGAAGGCATTAACCTCAAACACCTCCCTAAAAGAGAGAAAAAAAACTAATTCCAGCGGGGGACATTTTGGGTTTGATCTCTGCGGCTGGCAGATTTAAAATAGCGTCCACATATGAAACCTTGCTCACTTTTTACATCCACGACCACCAGCCAGACGCCGAATGCGTTTACACGATATTTTTTAGGAGTTCCGTAGTTATATTGTATCATTGCTTTTATAGGGCATACACTGTCCCAGGGCCGCTGAAGCGCATCAGACGGGTGGGTAGCGGGCATGGTGTCACCGTGTTGGATATGTTGTTTCATTCTTTTCGAGTAACTGCGTTATAATTGCCTTTACAATGCGGTTCTTATTTTGAGGTGCCGAAGAAAATAATGGAACCAGGAAAGGGTTCAACGTCTGTGGTAAAAAAAACAAGCGGCACTGAGCGATTGCTTTTGCGATCGCTATTGTAAAAAAACACACGCCCGCGAGTAGTGCGCGCGCGCCACTGCGAGGCATATGTTTTCAATTATCGCGCCCGTGTCTGGGCACGATAATTGAAAACATATGGGCTTTGGTGCGCGTAACAGACCGTGGGCGGAGCAATGGGCCCGCCTTTGGCCTATTGCGTGCTCTGTTGAAACAAAACACGCACTCAAAGCCCAATTACAGACCTCAAAACAGAAAACACACGCACTAGTGTGTGCGATTCCAGGGTCCATTTCTGAACCCCGGACAAAAGGACTCTCGCCTGCACAGTGCAACGCAGGTCGCGAGACCTAAAAACTACCAACAGTTTTGGTTGTAATTTCGGTTGGAAACTTTAACTCCCTGTTTACCTCACAAAATTACATAATAGGTAAAGCAGGCCATAACCTAGTACTCAATGTCCCACACAGGTAGCTTGGCCAGGCCAAGCTCTGAACGCTCAAGTTTGCAGCATACAAAAAAAGTGGATCATGGTAAGATCAAATATGCAATTCATACAGAACTACGCAGCAAGCCATTACATGTATGCCATATGTCTCTTGATGTAGGAGGCACAAAGCTCTGTTGAAAGTCATGCCCTGTTTTCCCCTTAATGATGGGCAATTTTTACATATATGTAGCAGTAGAAGAAAAATAAGCTATGGAAACATTTTGAAATTATGCTTTGCCAAAAAGCTACTGTACAAACTATGAAAATTCCTAAATGCTACAGACAATGCATTTATGGGAAGGTCAATATTTGGACATGCACTCATGACGTGCTCAGACAACTGCTTTTCATACTTTTCCGATAAGATGGGTGATGTTAATAGATTCCTTATAAGGTGTTTATCTTTTCTGTGGGAAGCGACAACATAAAAAACCTTTTGAAGGAACTAAAGCGAATGGGACTTTTATTCACCATTTTTGGGAGTTTCTAAAATTACATAATTATTTTAATGTACTATGCATTGATGCATATAATGAACTAAGAAAGCCCCACCATTTTCCAAGGACAGTTAATAATAGCCCAAATTTATTACAATGATTGGGAAAAGCAAACATTTTCAAAATCTGTACCTCTTTATATGGTAGAAGCCATAGTCGTGTTCAGATAAGAACATCATTGTTCGAATGCAAGTGAGTAAAGAGGCATAGCTGCTCTCGCTGTTGGACACTGTCTCCATCAGGGAGTCGCAGATGGAAGGCATCAGTTCCCGACTTGGCAGAGAGTTTGCAAGCTGGTCTGGTTCAGAAGTTGGTCCATCTAGAGAACTTGGCAAAATCAGAGCAATGTCCTGTAATGAACGCATAATAACATTAAGGATATTTTACAAAAAACATGAAGTCTTCTTTTTTGTTTTACCTTACACATTTTCAAAATCTTGACTAGCATTAGATGTGCCCCTTTTCTACATTTAAATTCCCTTCTTCTAAATTGATAACTTACCCAAGGAAGAAAGTAGTTACTTCCTTGTAATAAAAGTTTCACGGTTTGTAAATCTTTTAAATCTACATGCGATGCATTATTCCACTATCTAGTTGTTGTGTCTGGAATTGATCCTTAACTTTGAAGTTATAAAACTGGGTGTCGAACATAGACAGAGACAATATGACTTACTTTTGACACTGACCGTAAGAAAACAATGCCAATACATCACTTCCATTCTATTCTGGATATCTCCAAAAATCAATGCTTCTAAATGAGTACTAACACCTCTGTTTAACTAGGGAGGTAGTGTGGCCACATATGAATCTCGAAGGGTTTCAGAATGCAACACTATTGTTACAGGTGTCTTTCACAGTGTGTACTTATTCAAGATTCACACACTGTACAGACTATGTGGCACTGTATCCTATTGGTGGAGGTGAGCTTGATGAGTAGTGCAAACCATAGGTTTTATTGCCATCGGATCTACTAAAACCTCCTTCTGTGACTGGAAAATGACACAATCTTGAAATATGAACATGCAAGTGGATGAGCTTCTACCACAGCACAGATGTACTCAACAGAAACATTTGCCATAAACGCCAATGTAGCTTGGGGACAGGAGCCAGATCCGAGACTACTCACTAGAACAGCCCAGAGCGGGCCACCACGCCAAAGCTATTCCTGCACCCACACGGACTCCAGCACCAAACAATGGACTCAGGAAGCGGAAGGGTCCCTGCCAGGATTAGGCTTCAATCCAGCCTGCAGAAGCTAGAGCATGACAAGAACAAAGTTGCAGTCGACAGGCCATGTAGGCTACAACAGCCAGGACCCTTGGCACCAAAAAGGCCACCATTAGTACCTGTGACTACGGCGACAACCCACGGCGGGTCTACCAAAGATTAGTAGAGTGCCTGCCGCAACTACAAATTAAGAGGCCTAGATCTCCAGCTTACTGTGGCACATAGAGACCATCTCCTCTGCGCTGCTGATCAAGTCACACGAGGTAACCCACATTCCCTTCAGTAAAGAGCTGCACAAACCCCAAATCAAATCCAGGGCCTCCATACTCCAGGTACCCACTTGAAATACTAAAGTTTTAGATTTGGACAATCCCTAGCCTGCAGATGGTTGACAGCTATACCCACTATTAGTGATGGTCTGAGGGCTGGCCTTATCTGCCTGTCCCCTACAAAGCATGTGAGAATGCTCTAATCATACGTCAACTGGAAAGGCCCGAGCGCTCTGACGAAGCAGTGGAGGCATTCTGTCCAAAAGATCACACAGATTCAAAAGCAGGGTTTCAACTGTGCATGAGCAGTGTCGGGCCACTGATACTGCTGACGACACTGCGGAGAGGAAATAGGAGATGTGTCTACTGGAGCAGGAGCAGCTGTAGTGCTCATACAAACCCCAGCAAGCTGCCTTCAAATCTGGTGAGCTGACCCCCCCCCCCCTGAGAAAAAAAAAAACGTATCCTCGCACATGGTCCTCTAGCTGCCCAAGGATTCGAGCGATAAGAGGGTCACACAGGCAGTTTGAGGTGGATGGCGCACTTGCATCAGGCTAAGTAGCAGGCGAGGTGGTGTCGGTATAGCTCACGTCCTAGCACAAGCGACGCAGAGTTCTCCTTGCTTGCAGGAATACTGGATAGGCCAACCCTTTTAGTGCACAATAAGACTTTGATAGCCACACTGCAGCCTCACTGTAAAGTAACAATGTTAAATAATGACTACTACTAATTAATCAAATAATTCGCGAGACGTGCAGAAAAGCCCTGACTCTGTCATACTAACGAAGAGACCTGGTGAACCCTTCAGTGAAATTCCTGTACTTTTTCAACGTTGAGCCTTATTTTAGGGCTAATGAGAGCGCATTCCTCCAAATGCTCTTACTGCCCAGACTGCCTTCTTCACCGCCTAGCTGCACATTAACAGCAGCCTGCACAAAATTAAAGTGGAAACGAGCACTGAAAAAGGAAAACAAAATCCATCTGACTTGGCTAAACTTTGACAAACTGGAAGGGTTAATGCATATTTGCTATATCACCTTGAAGTAGATAATTGTCTGATAAACCTCCCTGGAGGTCTGTGTTACAAACACTATCCAGTAAAGCGTTAAAGCTATATTTGAAAGAGTTCCACTTACTTCTTGTGTACAATGTGCACCAGAAATCCTAGAATGACTAAAAACGGCATTACTAAAAGAAAATCAAGCCCACTGACATTATGAACGCATGCAAAGACTTTCACTCGGACAAAAGATCTCATATGTACACAATATCAATTGACCAAATCATCTACACTTCCATCTGTGCTACCTGCAACAGATAACATTATAACTTCGAAACAGTTCAATTTAAAGAACAGGTGAACTGCCCACGATTGAATAAAGTCAAGGAAAAAGTCTTCAACTACCAATTTTTCAGCTTAATGAATAAGGCATCGGCCATCAGTGCCCTGGGAATAAAAAGAGCTCCTAAATCTTCACTCAGTGATTCCTCACAAAAGCAAAATGCAATTTGACAGCGAAATGGAAGATGACTTAAACATACGGCATATCATCCCAATTCTTTTGTGGAAGAAAAATCCCAAGAGTTCTGGAATTGTCTTTTCACCACTTTAGATGCAACGGTTAAAGCTTTAGACAGTCAGTCACCAAAATTTGAAATACAAATTGGCCTGTTAGAATTTCTTGTGCAGTATACTGCTACTATAGACGCTAGACTGGAGAGCATAATAACCTACATAAAGAAATTTAGTGATAACACTGTTAATACAGCTGACCCAATCAAACACAATTGCTCATACGCACCTATTTTAGATGAATTAAGCTCTCTACCTGCCATTTCTGAGCTCAGTGGAGGACTATAAATCATTTAAAAAGCCAAAATAACTACTGTCAACAGCAGTCTTGCCTCAAATTTCAACTTATAACGAACAACTTTTACTATAAATGAGAAAACAACTTTCAGAATGTCCAAACAGTGAACAATCATTTACAATGTACAGTAGAAGTACATCACATACCAAATTCCTTGAAACCATTGGCCTTGCCTCTCTAGACATCAACACCTTCCACCAATCACCAATCAAAGTACTTGAATATCAAGGGTTATTCAAGTGCTTTCTGTTAATCAGAACATAGGCATTCAAAACCTAAACATCACAACTTACCTGGTCGAACAAATGTAAACATCTGCCAACACTCCCATGATAGCAAAAAGAAAAATAATTAAATTCAGGAAACTCAGCATGAGACTAGCTAAAGAGACACTATTCCAACAACAACAAATATGAATTAAAAAAACCTTTTTTAATATTTAACCTTAACCAAAATTCTAGCAAGCAATCAATCAATCAGTGGGCATAAATGAACCAATGCAGACTGAGGGGACACAGAGGAACTTAACCTTGTCAAGCAGTCCAGAGACAACGAAAATAACTCCTGTGAACCGCCACTCGACACTTGCCCATCATTTAACAAAGATCTGGATCAAAATATTATCAACATAATTTCTCAAGATAAAAATCAGCCTGCACCTTACTCTCAAATCCCTCTAATCCATCCCCAACAGGAACTAACATCAAAGGTATGTGAGCCATCATCTTACATTTGCTCGTTCCCTCAGCTGCAACTGTCCGCACACAACATGCAACAAACCGACTTCTGCTCCACTATCACAATACTACTTTTAGCAAACCTGATAGAATATCTTAGTTATTGTTAACGCTGAGAAATTCCTTTCTGCTACTTCTAAAATCAAACTACTTCAATCACCCTTTTTCAACCTGAATATACTTCAAAAAGTTGGGCCAACATTCTAAACAGCTGCAATATAGCAAAACTATTGACAGCTCCTGAGGACTTAGGGCATCTTAGCTCAAATTGTAGCCATCCAGTTTTGACAGCCCAACTCTCTCTCAAAAAAAAATAAAAAATAGATGAAACTGCCCTGGCTACCTGGGAAACTGAGGACACTGCTAAATTGATATTTTCAAAAAGCGAAACCTTCTATAGTTGGGGAATCCCAGTAACAGAGGCCACACAGGAATGTTACCCAGTGATCCTACAAGATGGTACTTAAAAGAAATGCATCAAGCAAGTCCTCAATAGCTGGAAGTGCAATTGGCCCACTACTAACAGATATACTGAATTCTCCTTTGATTACAATTACTAGAGATTTTACAACAGGTAAACACTGTAAGAGGACTCAAATGGCATTCTCATGATGGCTGCTGGAACTGGCTCCTATGCCTGTTAAACCAAGCACATAAACAATGAAAATTAATTTCTCTTTTTGAAACAGCTCACCTGGTACTAGAAGTACTTTTCTGTCACGGAATGGCAGCATTAATAAAAATAAGGCAAGACTCAAATTCCACTGCTTTAGTTTTTTTCCTCATGACCTCAAAAAAACAGAGATTGACTACCCATCTATGCTAGTCGTCCTAATTAAACAAGCATTGGCATAGCCAATAGGTCTCGCCTTTGGGACCTTATAAGTGTTTAGCCATGCAACAGTTGATGTTGTTGCAGGAAGGATATTGTGCTGCATAACTAAACACTTATAAGGCCCCAATGGCGAGACCTATTGGCTATGCCAATGCTTGTTTCTCTTGCGCGCACAGAGATTGCCCTCTTGATTTGTTAAGTACTGACTAAATTGAGGCTGCTGACATACATCAAACCGGTTGGGGTTCTGCCTGAAAAGTGTGTCAGCTGGTTCGAAAAGTATTTGTAATAAAATGCATGTAATAGATGCTTGCAGTTAAAAACAGCATAAGTAATCTGACCACGCCTTTGTGACTGTGGTTATGCCAATTATCAGTCAGCGGGGTCCATAAATCTACGAAGGCCACAGGAAGCCGGATAATCTCCTTCCAGTCACTTGTGCTCACCGTGAAAATTCACTTCTGAGCAGCGAGAACATTAAGTAAACGCAACACGAAATGTAGCGTGCCGACCTGTCTTGGAAAGGTTACAGCGCGTTTAGGAGTCTGGAATGCTCCTCAAAGCAGTAAGGATTAGAAAGTGCAGAAGTTGGCGTTGTTGAGTGACTTTCCATGCTGGAGCACGCACCAAGCCCAGTGCAAAGCTGGAGCCTGGCATCTGGCCCATTAATGTCTTTGGTGGGGGCCTGAGTGCCGTTTGCGCACGGTGTCACTTTGGTAACACATAATTAAACACATAATCAAAATGTGTTTTATTGCACGATCTAGACAGCCATTAAACTAATGCTGCCGAATTAGGAAGTGACCTTTCAAGCGCTGGAAAACAAACGATATTCCTATTATGAACAAGCGCGTGCCTCGCGCTGAAATTTTAAAAACAAGCATTGGCTGCGCGGCTCACTGAGAACATCAAAGCGGCCGAAAGCGGAGAAAGGAGGGGTGAGTGCAAGCCGAGGTGACAAGAAGGGCTGGGCGAGAAGGGAGGTGGGAATGCCAGCAGCAGAGGAGCCTGATCAAAGCAGACGATAAGGGAGGGGTAGAAGGGAGTAGGGAGTGCGAGCAGCAGCTGTGCACGTGCACGCCATCGTGCACTCAAGCTTCAGGCCTGCAAAATCATGTGGTTAGCACTTTGAAAACCCCTATACTAAATGCTCTACGAGCAGCGCATGCGCGCTGGCTCAGCGAGACCTAAAAAATGGGCTTTGGGTCAGCGGGCAACTAAGAACATTAACCCAATCACCACTACTCTGACGGATTTTAAACTTCACTATAGGATTGTTAATGGATATTTACAGGTGATTTTAATTCCAACCTAAATGAAGCTATGGTAAGAGGAGCTCAATAGCACATGGAAAATGTCAACTGGGATCACATTCTGTCACATCTTTGCTTTATGCAGACTACATTGTGTTATTAAAACAAACAAGGGTGTGGCTACAGAAGCTGCCTAAGGTACTAGCCCTCTATTGCCAGGATCACCTTATGCAGATAAACTATAACAAAAATAAAATAGTTGTTTTCAAAAGGCGGATTGGCAAAAGGGGACCATGGCATATCAAAAATACACTGCTAACAAATGCCACAAACTATAAATATCTAGGAGTGTTGCTCGAAGGAGGTGGTTGGAGACTAAATCAACAAACACTGAAACTGAAGGTCTGATCATTTTGTTTTGCGTTTAATTCCTTGTTCAAAGCCACAAAAAGCCAGCTTCTCCTTTCAATACTTATCTACTCTGACATATAGTCCTGAAACCATCCCAGGAAGGCTTAGTCAAACATGCAGTATCTTATACAATGCAATGTCTACAGACAATTATTTAAACTTCCTAAGAATGCCTATCAAGCACAAATAAGACTGGAATTTGACATGACCTAGTAACGAATAGTTAGGAAAGTATCCTTTTTGAAGTACTGCTATAAACTAAAGACAGCCGAAGGTCATACTCTGAAGAACAAGTTACTTACCTTCAGTAATGCCTTATCATGTAGCCACTATCTAGCTGGATATTCCTTGCCTTTGAATATCCCCAGGGATCAGACTGAATACAGAAGATTTTCAAGCAGTATCCATACACGTCAGTAGGTTGAGTCGTTGGGTTCAGTGTCGGTGCCGTCCGCACCGGAAGTGACGTGCGAGATACCTATATAGGTGCCACCTCAGCACGCTGAAGTCCGTTTCTTTCGCGGCTTTCCACAACAGGAGTGTGGGGCTACGATGAAAGAACTGACCACTGGTGTGGAAAAGACTACTAGAGCTCTAAAAGTGGTGTACGTCATACTTGAACTGGTTTGCAGAGTAGGGAGGATGTGAGGGTCAGTAAGGAATCTGTGGCTAGATAGAGTCTCTAACAGATAAGGCGTTACCGAAGGCAAGTAACTTGTTCATCTGATAGAGACTTCTAGCTGCAGATTCCTGACCACTGAATGGATACCCAAGCAATACCTCCCTGGAGGCGAGTCTGCGAACAAGAATACAACAAAATATCCTGCTGGAGCAAACAGGCAAAGTGTCCATCAGAACGGACCTGACTGTCCAAGCAGTAATGTTATGTGAACATGTGCAGGGATTCCAACGTTTCTGGCTGACAGATGTCCAAGACAGGAACGCCGCCCACAAGACCTCAGGGGGCTGCTTCGTGGCCAGTGCATAGTAGATCTTAATACACAGGACAATCCATCGAGAGATGCTTCTTTTCTGTACAGCTTGCCATTTCTTTGCTCCCACATAACCCATGAAGAGTTGATTCTCTACCCAGAACTCTTTTTGTACAGTCAAGGCAGAATGATAACACTCTTTTTGGGTCAGATGGTGGAGTCTTTCCTCCTCTTTGGATGGATGAGAGGGAGCAAAGAAGGTAGACAGAGTGCTATTCTGGCCTACATGGAAAGGAGTGACAACCTTTGGCAGGAAGGAAGCATGCGTCCGGAGGACCAGTTTGTATGGGTAGAAGGTGGTAAAAGGAGGGTGCGCCGAGAGCACGTGGGATTTGCTGACCCTCCTACACGATGTTATGGCTACTAAAATGCAGATTTGATGGACAACAACCTAATTGGACAGGCTCTTCATTAGATGTTTTCCCAGTAAGTGCTTCATAATTTTCCCCTTAGGATTAGACAAAAAAATCAATGTGGTGTATATTAAACAATTTGTCTTAATATGAATAGAGCCGTTGCGTCTGGTGTTCAAAACTGTGGGAAAGACAGCCAACTGCAGGTGATCTGTAGTGACCACTATATGTGGCAAAACAACCCAGAAAAGACAACTTTTCAATCACGAACTCCTGAATGAGCCAATGGAGATAATCCAGTAAAAGGGAACAGTCAAACAGTGCCTCAAACAACTGGAAGCCCTTATAAGTAACCAAGTGGGATTCGATTTCAGTTGACTGAATGTTCCAGATGGTAAGTGATGCTGAACATCACAAAAATTCTTCACAAAACAGCAGGGAGCCAAACGTATTCACACACAGTTACCTTCATCCCTCCGAAAGTTAAATTAGTGAGAAGGTATATATTTGTAATGATGTCACACACTCAAAGACTGAACTCAGTCCAATTGTTTGTATCAAAAATATTTCTTTGTTGTATTTCATTATTTAGAAACAAGACAGACTTGGATCAGGTAAGAAAAAAATAGCACTTTCTGATTATACAGTTGAATGTAGATACAGGTAGGTCAAATATTCAGACACAGCTGAAATTACTTATCCGTTACTTTGTGATTACTTTTTAAGTAAGTTTCTTAGGTTTCCATTCAAAACACCCTCAACATGTTTTTCAGAGAGAAACAGTCAATTCAATCCTATGGAGAAAAATAGAGTTATCGTTTTTCAGGTAAGTAAACGGTCTTGAGGGTTGAGTTTCTGGAGTTAGAACAAGGGTTTCCCCAGGGTCAAGGATGCACTTAAAAAGCACCCTCAGCTGCACTAGAGCGGCCAGGTGCAGGGTGCTGTTTTGGCATTGGGTGCCCTGCTGTTTTCAATGGGGCTTGCCGGTTTTGGTTTTTAGATGCAGGTTTGATCCAGGAAGTGTTTCGGGAGGAACCAACAGCTGAGCAGGTAAGTTGGAGAGCCATGGGAAGTAGATGCACCTTAGGTCTTCTTCTCCAGGGCGCAGGGCAGCTGGACGCAGGGGTGCCTTTTGAGGTCAGATTTCACCTTACGTGGCCTATCGCGGCTAGGAGGGGTCTCCCTGCAGAGCCTGAAGGGGTCGACCCATGGTGGACTAGGACTCTGGAGCGCTGGGGGACCTCGCTGGGACTGGTGGGTCACTCAGACTCGGGCTGTAGGGGTCAGATGCAGGGGTAGTTCCAGCCTCAAAGTCTTTCTTTGGTGATTCTTTTGAACAGAGCTGCTGTTCACAGGAGATCCGGTCTTTTTTTAAGGCAGGCAGTCCTCCCAGGAGTACTGGCGGTTGCTGGCTGCAGGACCAGGCGACCTTTGGCACAGAATTTCTGGAATCTGCAGAAGGGCCAGTAGGGCTGGGGCAGAGTTTTTCTTCCTTCTTCTTCGTAGATTGTGGGAATATGCCTTCTGGTTTCAGGGCTGCCCTCTGAACACTGTATTTAGGGGGTGTTTTTGGGGTCTCGAGTTCCAGATCCAGTAGGATACTGACCTTAGGGTGACTACACCCTTGGTGTGCTCACCCACATGGGGGAGTGGGCAAAATCCTTTATCCTGGCTGTAGAGTGCCCGTCATCTGCAAGATGGTGGGCACAGGGGAGTGGGTTTCACCCCGCCTCCCCCACCTGAGGGGTGGGTTTGGCAGAGGTGGGCACACATTCTGGGCTACTCTAATTTTTACTGCCTGTCCTCCATGGATGGCTCCTCCATGTGGGCGGAGGAGCGTAGCCCCACTGCTTTCTCGCAGTGCGAGAAGCAAAAACATAAAATGGTATTTAAATACCATTTTATGTTTCTGCTTCTCGCACTGCGAGAAAACAGAAGGGCATGCCTGGTTGGGGGCGGATGGATGGGTGGTCCTGCAGGAGTCCAGGGGAGGAGTGGCTTGCCCACTGAGTGCGTTGACAGATTGGTCGGCCCCAGGGCCGCCCAAACCAGTCATACGCACTCCGCATTTTCTCTATGTAGGCTGCATGCAGCCTACATAGAGAAAACGTCCTCCACATAGACGCCTGTGGGTCGGCGTCCTAGCCAATCACAAGGCTGCCATTGCAGCATTGTGATTGGCTTAGGAGAGGGGAGGGAGGCTGCCTGATAGAGGAGAGAAGAGACGCGGGTCCGGAGGAGATGGTAAGTCAACTTTTTTTATTTATTAAATTAACTCACCCTCTCCGCGTGACCCCCTCGCCATGCGATATCCTCTGCCCCCCTCCCACCCGCGAGTCATGCCGACTGCGACTGCTGTCCTCCCGCCAAAAAGGGGTTTAGTTAGGAAGGGGGCTGGCTCCTGATTGCAGGAGAGGCTGGGGGTCGAGTTTCAAAGGTGCCCTGACACAGATGGCTCTTCCTGACCTGGGGGAGCTGGGGGAGCTGTCAACACCTCCGCCCAGGAAAGGCTTTGTTTCTAGGCTCAGGGAGCAAAGGTTCACACCCCAGCTTGTCTTGTGGTTGCATGCTGGTGTTTGCAAGTCAGGGAACCCACAAGAGGCTGGTTGTTTTTCACGGGGCATCTCCAAGATGCCCCCTGAGTGCATTGCATAATAAATATAACACTGGTATCGGTGTGGGTTTATTATGCTGACAAGTTTGCTACCAAACGTCCGAGAATTTAGTAAAGCCATTATGGTGCTGTGGAGATTGTATTGACAAACTCCCAGACCATATACTCTTTATGGCTTTACTGCACTTACAAGGTCTAAGAATGGTAGAAAAAAGCACACTGGCAATGTGGGCTCCAAACAGCGCACTGGTGTGTAATTAATACAAATTCTGTTTCCTCCAACACTCTACTTTTGTGACCCCATTGCCAAACGGCCACCCCAACACAAGGTCAAGAAATAACAAATTAAAAGGAGCGTTCAATTCTAAACAGGCTTATCTGCTACAAAATCAACAGATGGTTAAACTGTTCTCCAGCAATAGATCAAGTAGTCATGATGTGATGAATACAAGTTATTCAGGAGTATTGCAAGTTGCTTTGATTCCAATTTTATTAAAGAAATGCCAATTTGACAGAAGCAATCCATTCGGCCCAGCCAACGAGTTTCGTCCCTGTGGGACTTCATCAGGGCTTGATCAATATCCCAATGTTACTGGTTCTGCGATGGGTTTTGAGTAGGCAGGAAGAATGGCGCTCAGGCTGGTTAACGGTGGGGTGTAGGGAGAATAAGTACGGTTACGGTGCAACCAGGTCAGGGGAAAACCCGGATAACCCCTCAACAGTCAGCCCTGAAGAGTCACGGGTTACCACCCAGGTGACGAAACACGTGTCAGCTGGTGTTCATATTTTGACATACTCCAAGACTTGTATAAACATTATCTACTACAAGCATCCACTGGTGTCGACCTTTATAATTTTCACATTAAGAACTACTGTCTATACATTGACACTCTGAGTCATTATCTTGTACGTGTGCCCAGGACTTGTTCTCAATATCCCAATGTTGTCATCATAGGACATTCGAAGCAGGAAGCAGGAAGCATGAAGATAAGATGGGAGCGCAACACGCCATCTAGTGGTACAAAATTTTATCTATAAGGATTTAGGAGATAACAGGAGCCAACACTGGGTGGATGAGAACATTGGGATACTGATCAAGCCCTGATGAACTCCCACAGGGACGAAATGTGTTAGCTGGGCCGAATGTATGAGAAAACAAAATTGACTCTTCTTTGACTGAGGAGCAACTCTGATAGCAACAAGTATGACAATTCCATCAAGATGTTTGGGTGGGAGAGGGGTGACAGTATATGGGCAGGACAGAAGAGGGCTTTCTCTGTAAGAGTAGAAAATAACTATTTCAAAATCTTTAGTATTGATGAAGAAAATAAACTGTCCTTTGGCCAGAGAGCTGATAGCAGTGTGCTGGAACCAAAAAGATTGACTGATTTGGCGTTGTCATAAGAGTGGAAAAAGATGAAGATGAAGGGGACTGATGCCCATGTCCTCCATCTTGGCCTTCGAAGGGACATAAGAGCTCTTTTTGATGGATCTTAACAAGATACTGATTCTGGTGCACAAAATGATGACTGTAGTCCATCAAGTGGCTGTATTGGTGAAGAAAGAGTTCTACTTGAAACTCTGCTTGAAACATTGAGAGATTAATCCACCTTTTCCCCCCGGATATTCGTTGTACATTTAAAAGCCTATCAAATAAATGGGGTTGTAATACAATTCAGTTATACACTTTTACGCCTGTCATTTCAGCACAATGCTAAAACCTAATAAATAGGTCACAGTGTCAACTATGCCTTAATTCCTTTGAATCACCTTCCTGGATGCATAAATGCCACCACAGATGAACCAGAATTAAGGATTTTCAATCTCAATAAGTCAAGACATTTCAATTCCCAATCTTGAGGGATTAAAAAACAAAAGCTTGCTTATGCCAAAACGAAGTGTGAACAATTACACTTTCCGGTCTTGGGCACACAGACAAAGAATGTGGGCCCGAATGTGCAGGTCTGTGCTTCCAAGACACCACAATAGCTGCCGAGGGCGTAGCCAAGTATACATTAAATGATTCAGTGAAGCCTCATTAAAGGGTACAATACATCTGATGTTTGTTTTTCTGCCAAGAGTTTATTGAATAGGGATAACTGGTTAGACAGTGTAAATGAGAATGGTAAACATCTGCAGCGGCACCAATATGTAATGGGCTTGGTTCTACTGATGGTGAGGTGCAGAAGGTGTAACTGTCTCAGGAGATAGAGCTAAAGCACTTGCATTCTGCAAGGACATGCACATGCAACTATCAATATACTCATTAGTAAGTGAAGTTCTTGCCTTCGGTGTGAACACTATCATCTACACCCCTTGGAGGAAGACAGGGGAATGAAATGCCATCAAAGTCAGATCCAAACAGATCGGCCATTTTGTGGAAGGCGTCTTGTCTGGAAGAATAAATCTGGGGAAAAACACTCTCTCTCAGATAAGACTCAGTCTTCATTCTAACCAATTTTAGAAAGCATTCATCAGAGATGGGACTGAACCTGGAAATAACAACGGTATTGTCCTCGGTGTAATCGGACTGGAAGTATGGTGACTACAGGGTGAGGTGCACTGGACGTAGTAAGTTGTTTCAAAGCCAGCAGCTAAGGAGCAAGAACAGTATCGAAGCTAGGGCTGAAGCAAACAACTTTAAAATGGAGTTTGCTGAGGATCTGTAGTCACCTTGTCAAATTTCGAGAGTGTGTCTGAGGGTTGATGGTGGAAATTGGCTAATATATCCTTTTGAAAAACTTGAATCTGCTCCAAAGATGTTCCATTCAGAGGAAAGCCTACTTGGAGAATCTCTTTCAGAGTTAGAATGGGTTCAAAGAAGATGAGGTTTCACTGGATTTCATGTGCTTTTTGGGCAAGGACTTAGTAGAATAGTGGTGTTCTCTCTTGTACTTCTTGTGACAGCTCCTAAAGAAAGTGCAAGAGTGTGCTCTACATCTATAAAGAGATTTTGTTTGTCCCTTGAAGGAAGCAGACAGGTGTTTCATTCTCTCTGCATATGGGCCTTGGGATTTATTTAAACACATACACATGATGAAGAGACATCGGCCAAGCCAAAATACAAATGACCAACATCCACTTTTAATAGGCACAATTATACTAAAAGTCTGGGGATTTAGGAGTTGGCGTATCTCCAAAACACAAACAAGTACACCAAAAATCTTGGAACTGAAGAAACAGAAATGACAGTTTAGCTCTGGATCTTAAACCGATGGAGGCATAGAAAGTAAAGAACAGACATCATTGGCACCTTATATGGTAAGCTAATATCACAGCTGGAGGTCACGTGGTGACTTATGAGACACCTGATCAGTGCCACATGATGCCTGTGTTGGTCAGCAGAACCACTTTTCCATAACACAGAATTTACACACAAAAAAGGCAATATTTCTAATAGTTGGCAATGTCTTTAGCTTTCACACTTATTGTAGTTTTTGCATTGTATAACAAACATGAAATTATATTTAAGGAAAAGTAACCAAAAAGGTATATGAAAGGGGCATAGACCTCTTTTTGATCTGATTCTTTGCAGTGTGCATGTGCGTATGTGTGGGTGTGTAAATATATATACATATATACACACACACAAAATCTGGCAAATGCATGGACAATTTATCAATTTGCAATATACCACCATAGATAAGAAAGACTGTAATCATACTTAATAATATACTGTACCTGGTCACAGAGGCACTGCAAGATTGAAGCAACATATTCAGCACACTGCAAGTGAATAACATTGTCTCCAGCAGTTCGCATTAGAGTCAGGAGATCTAAGAAAACTTCAGTGTATCTTTCATCCCCTTTACAGGTTCCGTTTATAAGGTATAACATCACCACTTTACATGCTCTGTGGGAAGCGAGAGCATCAAGCAGGCCAAGTAGGCGAGCAGTTTGCCCAGTGTACTGTTTTGCTTTCACTTCTGTACCACTGAAAATATAAGACAAGAGTGTGATTTTATACAAAATGCCACAGAAACAACAATGCATGGAGACAAATATGCTTCTGCTAAAGCCATCCTACAAACCGTTCCTGAAATTTCGTTACCAAACCTCTCAAAGTGATACTTTTAATTTCACCTGGCTGCAAGCACAACTTTTTTTAAATTAAGTAGGAGTTGGTCGCAGGAAAAGCTGAGACGTGTATTAGAACACCATTTTGTCCAACTGAGAGTACTATTTTATTAATGCTGTCTTTCGCTTCAGTTGTAAACAGTACCTTTGCATCTGCCCTTTTTGCGCAGCCTCAATGGGCACAATGCATTTATTTTTCTAAAGGATTTTAAATAGAGCAAACCACACCACAAGTCCGGCACGCACTTCAGAAGAAACATATAGCAAGCACAATAACAATAGCCACAGATTGTAATCAGGCACACTAAAATCAGTATCTAGGTTGGTAGGTGCAATCTGAACACATGCAGTGTGTCCATTCCTTATCAACATCTGGAAAAGCACATTTCAAAAGATTAATACAATGGAATATAAAACAAATACCTCTGTAAATCTTCTACAATCAGATCCAGTACCGTCCTCATGATAAGAAGAGCAGTTGGGGATGCAAGATCGCACAGCTGGATACATATACGCCTCACCATGTGCTGGAGAGGCTGGCAGGAAGACCCGGAGAAAGACCGCACTATGTCCTGCAGCAGTTTGGCTTGCACATGGAGATGCACGCTCCACAGCTTTCTGGTGTTCAGGGCCACAGCTATATCTGTAGGTTCAATAGCCTGGTGGAAAAAAGAAACCAAGGTATACTACATTAGATTATTTATATGGCTTGTACATACCTAAAAGGAAATAAATGGAAAAAAATCTGTGCACGAAAACGGTTTCTACTAAAGCAACAATTTATGGTACTTTTAACTACAGAACTGGTCTAACATCATTGGGGCCAAGATTAGTCTGCACCCAGACAACATCCTGCATCCCTTATTGCCACTTTCAAAGTGTTTGTCTTACATATCTATGGTGACTTGTACCTCACGGTGGAGGAGAGAAACCATAGAGAAGCACATCATGAACACGTGCTGGACATTGAAAACTAAACAAGGAATTCTCTTTTGAGAGCCTGTTTTGCCCTCAGTTCGTTACCACTCAGATCCAGCTGCTTAAAATTAAAATGGTGCAGAGCATTTCACCAGCAAGACATGGGCTTCGCTACCACAGGTCATGACAGCTGGTGACAGAGAATGTATACATGGGTTGGTGGTGACACCCAGATGTAGTCAGTCAGTCATTAGAAGCATTTAAGCAGACCTGTGCCAAATTATGCATCTCCCAGCCGCCTCCCATGTCATTTGGTATTACACAACTGATATTTTATATTTCATGTACCAAAAAAACTACCGATTATTTGCTTATCTTGGCATTACAATGGCTTTTTTGATATTTCCCATCTAGGTCTGAGGATTTCTGTTGTTTCATGGGCCTAAACAAGCACATTGGGCTAAGTTTTCTGACAAAGTAAATTTGTTCAATGACAACATTATACTCCACAAACTAAATCATGTTTTCATAGTTAATCCATTTTCGCAATATGTATAT
Source organism: Triturus cristatus (assembly GCF_964204655.1). NCBI lineage: Eukaryota > Metazoa > Chordata > Amphibia > Caudata > Salamandridae > Triturus > Triturus cristatus. Next base: position 446,092,402 of record NC_140587.1, on the reverse strand, counting down.
GTTCTGCAGAACAATTTATTAGGGGTGAATGGAATGAGCCTTACTACCAATATTCATTCTTTTACAGATAATATATATTTTAGTCACTGGAGATACTGCAGAATGTATTTTCTAAATATATACGAGACAGGAATATCATGACAGTACACTGACATTTTGTAGCCCCAAAGACCATAAAAAGACTTTTACCCAGCTTGAAACACGCCACTTACATACACGTCGGTACCATAAACCTAGTTATCTGAATTTTACCAGGTGCAATTGGATTTACATAAATCACCTTTAATGAGGGTGAAACAGTGCCCATAGCATATAAATCGCATTTATATTCCAGAGTGGAAATGTGTTTTGCTTCCATTGAAAAAACCCTTACTGTTAAACAGATGGCCATCCTTAAAGAATGGCCCCGCCTTAGAAGCAGTCACCAAAGCCAGCATCCCTAACACTAACGCCCTCCATCATAGATGGATACAATAGGCAACATCCATAACAGCTGTTGATGTAGACTTCGTCTTTGACCCTTCTTTGCAAGCACACACATTTCTATAGTAGGAGCAGGTTTATCCTTTGCCATCTACTGCTCTGCCTCTTGATCAGTATAAATGTATTTACACCGATGGTTCAGCTCAACCTGCTATAGGTTCTAAGCAGCAATATTCAGCTGCATGAACCATCGTTATTGGTATTATGTTGGATGGCGTTTTTAACCCTCAAATCATTCCCACACAGTCTGAGAGACTGTACTGCGCAGTTAGCTGAACTGAAGGCTTTGCTTCTTGCACTTGAAAATATGGATCCTGAATTCCCCACGCTTATTGTGTGCGATTCGTTTTACTGTGTAAAGTCCTTTAATGATAATTTACATTCTTGGCAAAAAATGGATTCACAGATTCAAAAGGTAGAACAGTCAAGCATAAACTGCTTTGTGTTAAGGTGGCAGACCTTAAAGATCGGTTGCCACAAACTCATGTAATACATATGAGTCATCGTGTGAGAGTACACGATTTAAGGAATGAAGCAGCCAAATCTGCAGTCACCACAGCTACAGCAGTAGCAGTTACACACTCAAACTAGTATCGATAATGATATGGCTGCCGTGAATGCAATTAAAAATGGCACCCTTTTACCAAAGGATTTTCCTTTGAAATACTCTTATTTAAATAACCAGAATGTTCCCTGTGTAACAATTCCTGGGGTTGACGATTGTTTGATCCCCAACCGAGACCGCAGATATGCTTTTGTTGTAGCAGCACATGAAGGTGGTGCTTCTATTCATGCAGGAGTGGCAGCCACAACTTCACTGCTATAGCAGTGTCACTGGGGGCAGGGCTTATACAAGCAGGCTAAAAAAATATGTAATGTGTTGTGACATTTGTCAAAAAATTAAAAACACCCCCATGGCTCTTCCTCCACAAACAGCTCTTGATTTCTAACAAGCCTTTTGGTAGTATTTACCTGGATAATTGTAGTCCACTGATCTCAGATACTGGATTCAAATTTGTTTTGGTTGCGGTTGTTTCTTGCTCTAGATTCCTTTTGGTTTGGCCACAGCGCTCAGCTCACGCTCAAACTGGTATTAAAGACTTGAAAGTCTTTGTCGGAACTTATGCGTGCTGTGCATTCCATTCGCACCTGGGTCCTGCCTTCGCTTCTAAAGCGTACTGTGATTCAATGGAGTCCCTGGGAGTACAGGTGTATTCTTCACCATATAGGTCCGAGGGCTGTTCTGTTGTGGAAAGAATGAACCGTGACTTAAAGCAGTCCTTAACAGAGAGAGTATTGGGTACTGGGCATAGGTGGGTGAACCATCTCTATGGGGTTCAATGAGCTCTTAATAACCTACAAGACCTCTGGGTGTGCGGACACAGTACAAAGTCCTTTTTTGGCATCAAGATGTATGTTCCAGACCTGGCGGTCCAGACATGGTCCCTTGCAGCCCGTGAGCACCACTGATGCCGATTCATGCTGCTCTGGGGGTTGGGGTGTGTGTGTGGTGGGGTTGTCCTTAGCCGAACATGTTGACCACAAGGATAACAGTTTCTTCTATTGCGTCTTTTACAGCGGATGTGATTTATACGGATCCACTGTTGGTGAATACTTCTGTGTTGGATTTTCCAAGTCCTTCTACTGAATCCCAGCTCCCAGTTTTTTTTACTAAGTACCTCCGGGTACTATATGGATCAAGATGATTTTTCTTCAGACATTTCGTCTGTTTTGCATTCGCCTCCAGCACAGATTTGTGTTTTCATTTCACGGTTGAAATTCCCCTCATCTAGTCCCCCCTCAGATATATGTCTGGGTCATACTGTCCTTGTTTTTTTTTGTTCATGTGGATTGGATTTGTGACTTTTTTTTCCTATTGATCAACGGCCACTACCACCCTGAATGTTCTGCTACGGAACTGGTCGATGGGGTGTAGCCCCCCCCCCCCCCAATTATTCTTCGCATAAACTGAAAAGAGACTTGTCCCTCAACATTTCAGCCGTTCCATTATGGACATAATTTTCTACACAAAGCCAGTACTAAACGTCCACTGTTTAATTATACACAATGGGAACACTGTCTGACTCCCCCACAAGGGAGCTCTAAAACGTATAAAGACAAATGCACGTATTTTACAGGATATGACACGTCAGACCTCACGTCATATTATTTAAAATTAGTTCCTACCTCACCAAATAAACATATGCTTACACAGATTAAGCTCATATATACAGCTTTGCTTGTCAACCAGCTACCCCTTAAATACTATAATTACTGGAAGGACACAATTTATTTGAAATCAAGTTGGGGAACAAAATCTTGGCAGGGTCAGGGAACGAACACCTTATTTCAAGCCTGCTTAATTTCCACACAAATGATCCTTTTGAATGACACCATCCAGCAGACTACATGTCTGGGTTTGGCAAACATTAAAGAAATGAATGCCCCAACAATTCCCTCTATTTCCCGCTATGATAATTGGCAATGTTTGACAAATTACACTGAAGAACAACTAAATAGCATGGTGACGAATGGTACATTCAATTACACATTTTCAGGTCGTAACGGGTGGCTATTGTGGCCAGTAGACCTGATCCCCGATACTCTCAATCACCACATTCTGGTATTATTACCACCTATACGGTGTGAAAGTTGTGTCAACAATGGTTGGAATATTCTACACAGTCAGCAGTGAAACAATATCTTTCTCTGCTGCCTGAAGACATGAATTTATTAGACTTTCATTTGGGTCCCAAATGTTCACATTCTAAAAGATTTATTTATGCTACCTATACTGAAATTTGGAAACTATCCCAAATGGAAGCTGCTGCACGTTTAAGATAAATTGATCAAGATAAAGTCAATAAAGTGCTTCCTGATGTAGATAATTGTATTAATATGTTGTCTTCTCATACTTACAATTTAAATAACATTGTGTCCTCTGTTACTGATCTCATGCAAAGCAACATGTCAACAATGTACCATGGGCAAAGTCAGTTTAGATCCATTATGAAGTTTAGCAGGAGGTTTCAAACACTTAAAAAAGGGCGCGCCCCATGGCACTGCTTGAACTGTAGTAATATATTCCTGCTTTTTAATTTTACACACAAACAACAAGTGATGTCGATTAAAGATGCAACATACACAATGCTGCGTTTAGAGAAATTAGAACAACTTTCATTCACTATAGCTGAAACATCTTCGGCTGTGTGGTTGAAACACGGCATTATTTCTTTACCTATGTCAACATTTCAGTTCACAGCTTGCATGAAACATTTTCCTGTTGGTAGATATAAACCCCTTGGGTAGAGCTTCATTCACAAATTAAGGTCACTACCTTTTACATAACATTGTGAACTTGCCAATAGGGACGTTTTCCTCATTGGAGAAGAATGTGACAAATTTGGCCTGGTACTTGAAGGGAATTCCCATCCCTGCTAGTCTTCCCCTTATTACGGATCTTTCAACATTTTGTTTCCCCTACCACATGGGATCGTAGATAGCTCATTGTGGCCTTCCATTCCAAGGCAGACTTCAACAAGTTAAGCAGACTCAAAGCATTATTGTTTCAACATGAGGTGGGCTCTCCCATACAACTTGTGTACCACTACCTCTGGTGCCCCTATGAATGGGCACTGGATATTTGCCTGGCTTCACAGGCATTCACTGCCCTGGACATTGAGCTGCTGAGGAGTCCCTTAGTGACCCATTTTCAGGGTTGTCCCTTAGTGACCCACTTTCAAGATTGTCCCTTGGGTTTGCGACTTCTTCACAATGCAAGGTTTAAGCCACTCACTTTCGAGAAAATATGTGCTTTGGCACATGGATCACAGAAAACAGGCTCTACTAACACGGATGCAGGTTTCCCGGTAATTATTCCCAGTAGCAGCACCTTCTTCAAGATGTTGGTCTTGACTGACACCAAGAGCAACTGAAGGTCAAAGACCTCAGCTGCCTTCCACACCACCATTGCATAGAGGCTCCTTCCTCCATAGCCACAGTAGGGAGAGAAAGCATACCAGTACATGAAGATGTGCCCCCTCCATTGGCTTCACCCAGATCCATACACCAGTCCATATTAGGGTTCTCTTCGTATGGCTGATATTCTTCAGTGTCCAGAGAGCCCTACCAATCCTCACCGAGTCCCATGAGAATAGGGCTCAAAGGCCGCTCTAGGAAGCAACGGTCCTGCTAGTGTCAGAGTTGTGGATAACAATGGGGATGGCGCCGTTGGTGGGCGCGGACGGCGCCGGCAGCATCCGCATCAGGACTGGCGCCGGGAAAGGTTGAGATGGTACAAATGGCGCTAGTCAGGATCCAGGTATGGAGCCCCGGGGGACCACTGGAGCCGCAGATGCAGAATCTGCCTTTCTGACACAACAGAAACCGAAGGTGCATTGACGGGGTAGGGCCGCTCAAATACGTGGTGCATGGCCTCATAAAACTTCGAGTTGGGCAGGGGTTACTCTGGCTCCCAGAAAGTCAGGGAAACACAGAATATTCACAGGCTTCAAGGAACCAGGCCTTGAGTGCCGATGCTCCATCGTCGCATCAATGGACAATGAGGAAAAGTCAAAGATCGCTCCGACTTCTTGCGCCACTTACCTGAGTGACCCGTGGACTTAGAGTAGGATGATGACCACTTTGGGTGCTGTCAACGATCCCTGGACCTTCCCCTCGACCAGGACTTCTTTATTTTTTTTTATATATATATATTCTTTTTATTGAACATCAAAAGAGGGTCATCTCAGACGAATAATCATTTAACATTACAGGGCACCGTGTCGTTTACAAGCAGTGGTATTGCGTATCATGTTATCGTACTTTACAACAATGTCAACATGTAATTGGTTTCAGATCATCAATTGTTCGTCAAGGGAAGGAACATTAGGGGTTCGCACACCCCTCCCAGATACACATTCCATTTAGTCCAGATTGCTATCCACTTCTGGGGGCACCCACGGGCAACGTACACTGTTTTCTCCCTTGCCATGCACCAACCCATATCCTCTTTCCACCCTTTTACTGTCGGTGGTGCTGCAGCTCCCCAGAGTCGAGCTATATTTCGCTTAGCGACCATCTGCCCAAGTGTCACCCATAGCCTACCTTTTAGATTCAAGTCTGCGGGCTCCCAGATGTTCAAGAGACATCTTTTAACCTCAAGCCGAAGGGTAACCCCCCCAGACCACACTCATGCACTCGAGGACTTTTCTCCAGTAGTTTTGAATCAACGGACACTCCTAGATTGTGTGTAGGAAGGTACCCTCCAGTCCGCACCGCCTCTTACACAACCCATCTTCACTTCTACCCATGAGCACTAGTTGCCGCCCCTAGAGGTAAACCCTGTGTATAATTTTTAGCTTTATCAGCCTCAATTTCGCCGAAATGGCGACTTCTCTAGGGGACAGGACTTCATTCTTGCAGACAAGCATGCTGGGCCATCATGGGCTTCAGGAATCACTCCCTTAAAGCCTTCGGATTCATGGACCGGCAATCGGAGCACGACTTTGTGTCACAGTCACACTCAAGACACCACAGAGAGACAAGGCAGAGGTCCGTCACCGACATCAGCCAGTGACCGGCTCTGCAGGGCTTAAAACCTGTAATCCTGGATGACATATCCTACTATTCCAGGAAGTAAACTTAAAAAACTCCTGACAAAATGTCGTACAAAATCTAGTGAAAAAATAACTGAGGGGTAGCTCTGCTCAGATTAGCGTTGGCTGGGGCAGCAAGAAAATAACTGATGTCAGTGTGTGAGAAAGTGCCATCTTTCTTGCATGGTGTGCCCTCACTTTTTGTTAAATTGCTGAATGTACTTTTACTGAGTGTACCCTGGACTCCTGCCAACCAGGTGCCTAGGGCCTATGTTCCTTCCTTAAACCACACAAACTCCAAATTGGCAAACCCTGGCCACATGTCAGCCCCTAGTAAATGGTACCCTAGGTACCCAGGGCCTTGTGACCAGGGAAGGCCTCTGAGGGCTGCAGCACTCATTTGTGCCACCCTTAGAGGCCCTGTACCCTTACACACACACACATTGCCTTTGCAGGCTGAGTGTCTGGGTGCAGGACAAAATGAAGAGTCGACATGACACACCTCTCTGTGTGCCATGCCCATCACCTACACTGCCATGGCATATATCAGCCACCCCTCTGGCTGGGTGCCTTATGCCCATGGTGTGGGCACAGGAGCAGGAGCCCTGTGCCCCTACAGTACCCAGGTCCATTCCTGGGCACTGTAAGTGCAGTGCTGCCATTTAAGAGTACATGGTGCTGAGAGCTCGTCAAACACGAGCTCCACAGCACCATAATGGCAACACTAAAGACTGGGAAGTTTGGTATCAAACTTCTCAGTACATTAAACCCACCCTGATGCCAGAGTGGGATTTAATGTACCAGGCACCCCAGAGGGCATCTTAGAGATGCCCCCTTACAACTAACCTACAATCCACGTCTGCTCTGAGGCTGCCCAGGCTGCCACACAGCAGACACGTTGCTGGACCCCTGGGTGGGGGAGCCCCTGCTCTCCCGGGCCTGCAACAATGCACATCCTGGGTGAGGTGATAGATCTCCTCCCCCAGGATGAGCAAAGGGAAGCTTCAAAGGCATGCCGCCTCTTGGAGTTTCCCCAGGCCACTGCAACCACCCACTCTGGCGGGAAGCTTGGCCGGAAACCCCATACAAGGACAGGGGATGTGCCAGCCTGCCCACCCCACCCCTCAGGTGGGGGAGGCGAGGTGAAGCACATCTCCGGGCTCTCGCCATCTTGAAGATGGGAGGCCCTACCCTATCAGGATTAGGCTACTGCCCCCCTCCCACAGGAGAGAGGCAGGATAGGGGGTGTACCCACCCCAGGACAAGGACCCATTGGTCCCTGGCCTTCACCTACCTGTAACGCCCCTAAATCTAGTATTTAGGGGCACCCTGAACCTTCCTTCCCCAGATTCCAGATTCAAAAGACTACAAGAAGAACAAAGACCTGCCCTGCAGCTGCTAAACAGGGAAGAAGACACCAACTGCTTTGGCCCCAGCCCTACCGGCCTGTCGACTCCCGAACCTGCACCAGCGTGGCATCTCTCGTGGCCAGCAACCTCACCAACCCCGGAGGACCTGGCTACCTTTTGGCTCTAAGCCCCTGGGACTCCCATGAGTAGAGGCTCTACTCAGAAACCTATTTCTAACCCCTGGCAGCAGCCCGGAACCGCGAACCCAGCACACTCTGCACCAGCCAAGCCTGGCCAGTGCCGGAGTGGACAAAGACCCTGAGGACGACCCCACGGCGACTGTGACCCCGAGTCCGGCACCCAAGAACCCCCCCTCGACATTCCGGAAGAAGCCTGCAGCCTCAGAACAAGGTGCCCCCCCCAACCGCGATCATCAGAGGGTAAGATTTCCCGACACCAAAAGGCACCCCTGCACGCGGCGCCCTGCGGCCCTCTGTGCCCAATCCCGGGGTACCCACCTAACCTACAACTACCCAACTTACCTCTCGAAGTGGTGGTGGCACCTGAAGCATCCTCGTCCCCGAGCTTGCAGCCTTTTTCCTAACCGGAATATTCCCATTGATTTCCATTGAGCGCCCGACGGCTCAAAAGCACCCTGCACCCAGCCGCCCGAGTGGCCCTGGCAGTGCAATCTCTACACTAGCCTACTTCCCCACTTGCCCTGAGTGAGTGACCAGGAGCCCAGCTCCCACAGCCGCGTGGCCTGCTAGTCAGCAGCCACCAAACCAGGCCCCCCTATTCCTCATAGGCTAACATTGGGCCTAACTCTCTCTGCACCCGGCCGTCCTGAAACCGCTGAGGGTGAACTGACTGTACCTACCTGACACTGGGAGACCCCTGAGTCTATGCCCAGAACTTCAACTCTGCCAGTCGAGAACTTACCCTTAAACCGCTAACTTCATTTTCCTCATAGGGTAACATTGACTGGCTTTTTCTTGGAAATTCTTCTAAGTGTGAACTTTTCAAAACTCAAAATATTCACCAAAAATCAGTCGAGTACCAAAAACGAATTTACTCACCTGCTCTTAGGTGAGCTCCCAGTGCTGGATCTTGGTGCCCAGCACGGACTCTGAAAAGTACCCACAACTATACTTACCTTTAACTCATTTTTCTTCCATAGGAAACCATTGACTGCTTTTCTATGAAATTTCTTCTAAGTGTTGATTTCTGCAATTTCTAAATATTCCTCAAAAATCGTATAACATCTGAAAACGTAATTACTTACCTGTTTTGGATAAATGTCCCAGTACTGAGTCTAGCCACCCAGTACTGGATTACAAAAGTAACGATAACCTACTGTACCTGTAACCTATATTTTCTTCCATAGGGAATCATTGATCGTTTGCTCTGAAATATTTTCTAAGTGCTCACTTTTGAAATAGCTAAATATTAGTTAAAAATCACTACAGTACCAAAGTCGACTTTCAACAGCTGATTCTGAGAACTGACCCAGGACTGGATCTAGGATCCAAGCCTGGAATTACAAAAGTAATCTAAAAAGTAATCTGTCGCATATAATTTGAATTGAGCATTGAGCTCAATGTATTGTGTTTAGAAATAGAGTTGCCTACTGCAACTATTTGTAACTGTTTACTAAAAAGTCTATTGCATATACAAAAGTATTTTTATGAAACATCTCCTGTCGAGAAAGTATATTTTAATTCCAAGTGTTGGTTCTAAAATAAAACAAGCATATATTTTTTATATACAAACCATTGGCCTAGAGTTCAGTTATTGAGTGTGTGGAACTATTTGCTGACTGAGTGTGTACAACAAATGCTTTACACGTCCTCTGATACTGCCTTACTGCTCGACCAGGCTACCACTTTGGAGAGTAAGGTTATATCTAACTTTAACCTCTGTTAAACCCTTGGGGTCTGTGGACTCTGTACACCCTGTACCTATTAAGGAACAGTATATACAGAGCCACTTTCTCACACAGTGCGCCTAAGTGGCGCCTATATAGGTGCCGCAGACGTCATGGTGTGGACAACGCTGAGCCGATCACCGACACTCACCGGCGTGCACGGGTACTGCACACAAAAAATCTTCCAGATCCAGTCAGTCACTTGGAAAAACCTGCAGCTAGAAGTCTCTATCAGATAAGTAGCAACAAAGCGTCCTCGACAGTGACCCAGGAACGCCTGGTACATATGCCCAAGAACACGGATCAAGTATTTGTGTATACATGCTTTGGTATATTCATTTTCCACCACATTTTTACTGGAGGCTCTACTTAATTTACAATTAAGGTTACCCATTATATGTTCCACAGATTGCACTTCTTTGCTATGACATTTCCCATTGCATGCCCAAAATAACAGTTACCACATCAAAAAACATTTGCATTGATAGGAGCATGCAGTGCAACATCCTACCATACCACTGCAATTTACATATTCTGGAAATGTTGGTCCACAATCTTTTATCTGGCCCCTGAACTAAACACACAATCTCATAGTCAGTCTGTTTAGTTTTCATATGCAAAAGCTTGGCATAAAGAAATCATTGAGACATCTTTTTGTGCCTCCTATGACTATGCTGAAAGATTGGGGAAACAAAATGGTACAGACGTACAAGGCCAAAACTACAAAGCATACACAAAGAAAAGGCACAAATTGTTTTTCATATTTGCACATGTGTGCATTATCACATTAAAGCCAGACCTTTACATTACCAATTCTCGCTGCATAATTGCATGGACAGTTCACTGCAGAGATTCATTGGTGATAGACTACCCAGAAACCTGGGTGTAAATTACCCATTTATCAGTAGTGCATGAGATCATACAAATTAAACATTTAATAGTAAGCAATACCTTTAATATTTGTACATTACCTCAGTGGTTTGCAAAGGCAGTGGAAAAGGCAACAGCTCTGATAGCAACACAAGTCCAGAGAAAAATCCTTCAGGAATTTTCAAAACAGAAGACAGAACCTCCTTCAACATTAGAGACCATGTGTTGTTGGCTAAGGTCTCTTCTGACATTGTCACTTGTTCATTAACACCCTGAGTAAATGTGAGAAGAATGTCAACAATATCGCTCTGAATTTTTTGTTCCTCTCCATCGAGACGGCCAGAGATTGGAATGGAACACAGGAGCATGTGTAAAGCAACAAGCGAAGAAGGGATGCGCGTGTCTTTAAACTCAAAAGAGCCGCCCTTCAGTAGTTCAGTCAACATGGTTTTTAGTAGGGTGAGTGTGCACCGTGCCACCGAGATGGTGGTAACCCTGTGAAGGGTGGTTCCCATGTTCACATGCAACCTCCATGGCTGAATAAGAATGCTGTTCAGTTTTTGTAAGATGCGGATGAAGGTGTCCATTCCATCTGCAGAGAAAAGCTGAATGACAGCCAGGTTCCATTTCAGGTCTTTCTGTTGACCTTAACAGGAGACATGAGAACACAAGGACTATTAAACCATCAATTCACTGTAGTGTCTTACCAACATGAAAAGCATTATGATAAGCATCTTTCAAATATAGCAGTTTATTAAATATGTTCCCCTTATTTAGGTTTGTTACACATGCACTTTTGTAAAACTCTATTTAGTCAATGGGAAGTGGATCTGATTTATTTTTTTTCTGAAAAACACTAGATATCAATCTGGAACACAACCTATCTGTTTTTACGTAACTTTTCAATACATTTGCATGTGGGTGTCATTACCTTAATATTTTAATGACTCTAGACTCCTGTGTATCAATTACAAAAAAGACTACTGGACCTGTGATTTTGTACCTCAAAGTCAGACATTCATAAGGAAAAGCACTCTTATCTTTGGAGCAAATATGCTTCTTGTTGGGTAAAGAGCATGCCTAAAATTGGTATTTGATAATGTGATGTAGGGTGGTCACAGCAAGACCTTTAATTCCAAACATACCAAGCAGATAGAAGGTCAATAGTTTTGCATTTATTCTAGTGAAAAGCTTTGCTTCAATGCACCTGTACGGGGATGAGGGGTGGTAGAAATTATTTTGTTTTCTAGAGAGGGGATGGTCCTATGGGGCAGAGGGGATACAGAGCAGATTGAAGTCCTAAAAAAAAGCTAGAAATTGTTAAATGCCTTTTCTCTGGAAAGTTTTAGCTGTGCAACCTTTTATTTTCAAAAATCACTTACAGCAGCTCAGAGTGACATGCTGCGAGACCCAGGTCATTGGGCCACAGGTGCTACTGGGCCCAACTGTCAGGGTTGAGGTCATTTGCCACTGGTGCCTGTTCTACCAAGACTCTGCAAACTGAGCCAAGTAGGCTCCTTCAGCAGTTGACTATCAGGGAAAGTGAGAGCAAGCAATCAGAGGCTGCTTAAGCAGGACAGAAATCAGAACTCAACAACCAAAGGACAATAATATACTACCCAACCCAGTGCCCAAGTCCTTTAATTATTAAGCAAAGCTAAATACTACACACTCCAAAAGGTAGCTCAGTTACAAGATTGCCTCCCCATATAAGGTCTAGTGAAATGTTAACACCCTCTATGGTGCCCACCTGGCCACCACTAGTTCTTCTCCATCTAGGGTAACTGAGGCAAGAGCTGCAGAAGTGGCATAGGTTAGGCTCAGGAGAAGATCACTATACATAACCCCAATGTAAGCTCATACGCCAGTTAATAGTCTTTTAGGCCCAACACGTGCATATTGGCAAAGGCAACAATTCTTGCAGAAAATCTAATTCTTCTGACTGTTAGACCATCTCTCAATTTATGAAGGAGCAGAATTACACTGCCTTTTCAAGACCAGTGGGGAATTAGCAGCGCAGGTGGGGTCAGTGATCTCGCACCCTCCCTGGCTTCAATTTCAAATAAGGTAGCCCGGGAATAGCAGTTCAGTCCCTCTTTGACCACTGGGTTGAACAGAGTACTTTGCTGTCACGATGGCTGTTGCAGCCATCAGTCATAATGCAGGTAAGCAGTGATATTTGATAGGCGGTTGTCTCTGATAAGTGCATCCTCCTGGGTCGATGCAGGAGGATGCTCATCTTCAGCAGTTATGGTGCCACGGGCCAATGCAGGTGGACATTCATCTTCAGCAGTTCTGGCATCCAGGCTAATGCAGTGACTCCTCAGAGACTCCTCTTATTGTCAGGGGTAACACCAGGACTTAGGCTCGGCAGTGGGAATGCCAGGCAGTATGATGATTACTCAGTGCACAATTTCTTACATAATTCATGGCTGAAACTACTCCATGAGACCTCTCAAACTTTGGGTCAGTTCCGGCTTCACTACCTTGTAGTGGTCAGCCACTTCTGGGTGTTCCACATGTTGGAAACATGCCGAGGTTTGCCTCATAAAGGAGATCTCTCTTCCTGCAGGGTGAGGCACTCTACTTCCCTCTCTAAGCAGGCAAGCAGACAGTTCTTCTCAAGATTACTTCAGAACTGTCTGTTGCTCAACAGAGATTGGCTGCATAGACTAGACTCCAGCCAGAGCCGGTGTTAACCGTGTAGCATAAGCAGTTTGGCTGAGCACAATGGGCCGGGCTGGTTTAGCTTGCCTGCGGTCAGAACCCACATGTAGACTCTTGTGCACTCATCTCTGACTGCATAAAGTCTTCGGCCAGGCTCTAGGCAAAACTTCTTGTGTTCCTAAGTCTGGCTGTTCATGGTCTTTTGCAGCAACAGACAGACCAAGAACCCTATGCTCAAACTTTAAAGCACCTAACCCCAGCAGTGCACGGTCTTTGGTTATACACAGGTCTGGACTTTTGCCATATTCTGCAATCAACCTCCTGGATGCCCAACCTCTATGCAAGGTCTGCACTTACACGCTTAAGGGTTAGGGAGTAGATACAAGCCTAATTTCCCACGCACCAAACTACCATTTGGTTGCGCAACGGACATGCCTGTGTTAGACTATTCACAATAGGCTCTAGGTGCAAGCCCCCATGGCACTACGAGAGCTGTGTATGACATTTAGTATGTATGTATGCATTATGTATGTACGTATATATGTGCATACATATGTGTATGGTGTTTCTATAGCGCAAACATCGCCAAAAGGTAACAGAGCAATGTACACAGTCATAGACAAGAATATGTCAACAAGTAATGAGGGGAATTTAAGTTGTAGATTACATTGTGATGCAGTATTCTTTAAAGAGGTGAGTCTTCAACTCTCTCATAAAGTGGAACAGCGTTGGGGCAGACCTGATGGATGTGGGGATGATGTTCCAGATCCTAGGTGGAAAAAGGCGTGCTGCCTTATTTTTTCTTTTCAAACATTTTTTAGCCAGCAGTCTGATAGTGTCCTGGTTGAGGGTGTACCAAGAACCACCATGGAGAGCTTGTTTGCAAGATAAGCAGCAGCGCTGGTCATGATCGCTCTATACATGATGCAGCTGGTTTTGAAGATGGTTCAGACCGGCACAGAGTTCAATCTTTGGTGATGTGATCATATTTCTTTAGTCGCTGGATGAGACATACTGCTGTGGGTAAGATTCCCCTTGGGGGTGCTAGTGTGGAGACTGGGGCTCATGGGGTAGGACATTTCTATCACCCAGATGACCGAGTATGAGGGCTTGAACAAAAGTTCATAAGTCCCTTTTTGGAAGAAATGGTTTCACTTTCTTTTGTAGAGAGAGCTAGTACCAAACTGTATTTTTTTAGGCACTGTTTCTTGAGGGGGAGTTTTGTGATCAGGGTAATCTAATTGACTTGGCATTTGGCGAATGTTGGGGTTTGAAGCTGTCAAGGTTTATGTAATTGAGCCAGGCTATCATGTTTGTTGTTCTTGGCAAATAACAGGAAGACTGCCTTGGTTGGGCTGAGCTTTATGTAGGCACTGGACTTTCAGGTTTGGATGATGTGTAAGCAGTGTTTAAGGCATTGGATGTCTGAAGCAAAGCAGACTTTCAAGCAGAGTTATCAACATATTGATGAATCCTAATTCTGTTATCTGTGAGTTGAGCACTAAACGGCTCTATTCAAAGGTTAAAAATGTCAGAAACATTATGGAGCCCTGGTGGATCCACAGGCGATAGGGATCTTTTTTTACCTGGAGGTGGCCATGTGAACTGACTGAGGTTAGTTGGAAAAGTAGGGGGGAGAACAAATCAAGGACATTATTTGGGAATCCCATTCGAGACTCGGGTTTTTATGAGTGTGGGATGGTGGACTGTGTCGAAGGCTGGTGAGAGATCCAGCAATATCAGGAGGTAGAGATTATCATCATCTGTGGTCAAGATGACATTGTGTACAATATGTAAGGTAGTGGTCTCAGTGCTGCAGCATTATATGAAGCCAGACTGGTAGTTGTGCAGGATATGACTACCATTAATATGGTCTTGGAGTTGGACACAGACTGCTTTTTAAATGATCATTGTAGGAAAATGGGTTTTTGTTGCATTAGTCGCCCACACTTTTTGCCTGGTATTTGATGCAACTTTGACTGAAGTGCACTGGGTTCCTGCTAACCAGGTCCCCGGTGCCAGTGTTCTTTCCCCAAAAACAAGACAACTGATCACTTGATCCCCAAGTGACCAGGCCTTTAGAACATCTCTAAGTCCCTAGTAAGTGATACCTCTGGTATCTAGGGCATAGGTACTAAAGAGGGCCCCGAAGAGCTGTAGCGTAACTTTTGACTTTCTTAGGGACCCAGCACCAAACTAATACAGAATGCCACAGCAGGCTTCGTGAAAAGGTGCTCTAAAACTGAAAACACGACATACCACACACTTGTATGCTATGCCTCCGAACACTGCATGTAATATTTGTAAGTCACCCCTACAGCAGGCCTTATAGCCCTAAGGCAGGGTTCATTATATTACATGTGAGGACATATCTGCATGAGCAGATATTCCCCTGTGCTGGGCAGTCAAATTACTGACAGTACAAGTGAACAGGGAAGCCATCTTAAGGTATGTACTTGGCACTGGTAAAAAGTTACCCAGCTACATAAAAGCTTGACTTAAACCTATTGTGTTTGATATCAAGCACCTCATATAATCATAAACCCACTCTGATTCCAGTGATTGATTTAATAATACATGCACCCAGAGGGCACCTTAGAGGTTCCCCCTGAAAAGCTACCAACTACTAGTGTACTGACTGACTGGTCTTAGCCAACCTGCAGCCAGAAATGAGTTTCGGACTCCCTGCTCTGGCAGGCCCTCCAACAGGAGGGCCTGCAAATTAGAATTCCAAGGCAGGAAGCTTCAAAGAGCCCATCACCTTTGGTATGCGAATCTTGCTTCTCTCACAGGAGAGGATACTGACCACCCTTGAAAAGGGCCCATTTGGTGCCTGGGCAAGGCGGAAAAATTAGTAGGTATGTTCTACTTCGGGCTAGTACCACCCCTACGGTGGGCTTCCTGAAATGAACACAACTTTTCACAGTCTCCCATCTTTGTGATGGAAAATGTAGGAACTATGGAACAGGGTTATGCCCACTTACCACAGGAAGTGGTTATGTAAAGGGTGTAGTGACCCAGGGGTAAGTAACCCATTGATTACCACCCCATACTCCTCTAACACTGCTAACACCCCTAAATTCAGGATTTAGGGGAGCCCCTGGCACCAGAAGAGCAGATCATTCCGAGCTGAAAGGAGACGACGGACATGAAGAGTCATAGGAAGCAAGAACAGAAGCCCCAGCAACTGATTTGATGCCAACACTGCCAGCTGACTTAGACAATCGTGCCAAAAGACGACTTGTCCTGCAGCTGTTGTGTCTCCAAAGCCTGGGAGAACTGCCCGCACTTCACCCAAAAACCAGGAACTCCAGTTAAACAGTGGAGCTGATCCCCTGCATCCTACAGGTACCAAACACTGAGCTGTGAGGCTCCAAGGCCGTGAAAACCCGATGTCGAAAAGCACCACTGCCCACGAGCTGGCTAGCCCGAGCTGAAGTGGCCAATTGTGTCAAAGTGGTCCTCAGACCCTCCAGACTAGAAGCCCACTTTGGGTTTCCACACAGTGGAGTTCTCAACGCCACCTGCAGCCTCAGTTTGTAGGCCCCCTCGACCGGTGATAAAAACCCGACACCTAAGAACACCTCTGCACTAGTCACCCCTAGCCCATGGAGAAGCGGATCAATGGCGTCCCAAGCATCGTGATGCTATTGGTATAGCCCGACTGGCCTGCCAGTCAAAACCTGCAGCCGCTTTTCATGAAGACCGATCCCCATAAACTAAGACTGGGCACCCAACGCTGTATTGCACCACTGCACCCGGCCGCCCTAGTGCTGCTGGAGGTGACCTGCTAGTGCAGCCTTGGACCTTGTCCCATACTCACCTTAAGTCCAACAGATTGGTCTCGTAAGTCGCTGTACTCTACCTGTATGCCACACTTGTTCTTCCTCCCATAGTCCCGACTTTTGAAAACATAATGTATTTCTCATGCAAAATGTACTTACCTGAAAGTATTCGTTCTGGTGCCTAGACATATATAGAGATAGAAGTTATTTTTATAAATTGGTGTGGATCTCCTTATTCAGTCCTGTGCATCATTTATTGATTGTATGTGTATTTTGAAGATGTTGAACACTCCTTTCTGATAATCCTAAGGCTGCTTGACCACACTACCCCATAGAAATGCACTTTGAGATTGCTAGAGCAAGCCCCTGTCCACCAGTAAGGGAATGCACTGGACTCTTTGCATGGTATACCTCATTTTGGTATATAAAATAAAGAGTAGGCTTTCTACAATCATGCCCATGAATGGTAGGTGACTGATGGGACAGTAATTGGTAAGGTCAGCAGGTTCTAGTGTAGGTTTCTTTAGTAGAGGGAGAATCGGAACTGTCTTGAGAGTTTCAGGGAAGATGACTGGAGTGAGTGTGGGCCTTAAAATGGTTAGTAAGGGTAAGAGAGTTTCCCCAGAGATATTTGATGAAGGAAAATGGTATGACATCATCTTTATAAGAAGTGGTTTTGAGGGGGTCGGCTATCTGTGACTTTGGGGGGAGATAGGGCTTTGAAGGCTGAACAATGCAGGATTCTACAGGGAGAGGTGGGTGTACAAATTGAAGCAACCTTGGTGTCGTCTATGTACTGCTGAATCTTCTGTATCGTTTCACTGAAGAAGAGGTTGATGGCGTTGCACTTTTTCAGTGCAGTGAGGAATAGGTGGGGCCAGCAGGAAGTTCATGCAGTGCTTGATTACCTTGAACAGCACTTTTGCTTCTGTTAGTGGCTTTATTGTTAGTGTTGGTATGGTACTTTGCTTTGGCTTATGTGATAAGCTCTGAGTGTTGCACAGAGGAACTGCAGTATGAAGAAGTCCTCAGATGTTTTGTTTCTCTTTTATTTTATTTTCTGTCTGCACATGGATCGCCTATTGTCAGTATGGTGTTTACAGTACCTGGGTGCTGAAGGCATTGACCTGCACCTGTGTGTTTTAAATGGGCATGGGTGTTAACACAGCTTTCCAAAAAATTGTTTCATTATTAAGAAGAGTGCTGATGTCGGACATGGAGTTGATAGGATGAGAGATGAGTTCAAACATTAGGTTGTCTATTGAGAAGTCTTTGAAGAATCTGAAGGTTTGGTCTTCTCTTTTATGTTGACCTTGATTTGTTAGTATGATGTTAATCAGGAAGATAGGGATGGCAAAGTTGGCAGTCCAGTGGTATGGGTGGTTTGCACTGGACCGCTGATGTTGAGAATACAAGGTGAAGGATGTGGCCTTTGTTGGTTGAGTGACTTCTGTACCATGTTGAGTGTATCAATGAGTGTACGAGCCATTCTGCAAACTGCGCACTGCCTTCAATAATGAGTAGTTAGCTCTGGGAGCCGGACTGGGGATATTCAATGAAAAAACAGTAAGAAACCGAGTTATCGTTCTGAATCAACCACCCAAAACTAACTAAACTTGCCTATTATATTTAGTAACATGCAACACACACCCTACATTGAGTCGTCTGCTATGTTGCTGTCTTGTTAACACTTGGTCTTGTTTCTGCGCGATCAGCAAATTGTTCTAAGTATACTGGACAGCGCAAGTAATGGTGTGTGTTACTAACCATAACTGATACATTTCAGTAGTTTTGAACATTTGAGCTAGTAACGTGACCTAATTGGGTTTTCTTGAGAAAACGTCATGTTTCTTTTTTATGATGTACTTACTTGCCAGCAAACTACTCAAACGTGCACAGCGGGGGTTGGCGTCAGGGCCTGGCTCTGGCAAGGCCCTGCGCCCAACTTGCTGAGGCAGGTAATCCCCTGCTGTGCCGTCTTCGTCAGCTGTGCAAAGCAGCTTTTTCCCTTTTTGTTTTAATTTTCCCATATTCTCCAATTTTTCTTTTAGTAAAAATCGAGATATTAATGAAAATATAGATTTCCAGCAAAAAACGGTGGGGGGGGTGGGGGGAGAGAGAAAAAGGAATATGCTACTTACCAGTATGCATCTGTTCTTGGCATGTAGAGCTGCAGATCTACACACTATTGTGAGAAAGTGCCCTCTTTCTTGCATGGTATGCCCCCACTTTTTGCTAAATTGCTGAATGCACTTTGACCGAGTGTACCCTGGACTCCTGCCAATCAGGTGCCCAGGGCCTATGTTCCTTCCTTAAACACACAACCTCCAAATTGGCAAACCCTGGCCACATGTCAGCCCCTAGTAAATGGTACCCTAGGTACCCAGGGCCTTGTGACCAGGGAAGACCCCTAAGGGCTGCAGCACTCATTGTGCCACCCTTAGGGGCCCTGTACCCTTACACACACACACACTGCCTTTGCAGGCTGAGTGTCTGGGTGCAGGACAAAATGAAGAGTCGACATGGCACACATCCCTGTGTGCCATGCCCAACACCCACACTGCCAAGGCATATGTCAGTCACCCCTCTGGCTGGGTGCCTTATGCCCATGGTGTGGGCACAGGAGCAGGAGCCCTGTGCCCCTACAGTACCCAGGTCCATTCCCGGGCACTGTAAGTGCAGTGCTGCCATTTAAGAGTACATGGTGCTGAGAGCTCGTCAAACACGAGCTCCACAGCACCATAATGGCAACACTAAAGACTGGAAAGTTTGGTATCAAACTTCTCAGCACATTAAACCCACACTGATGCCAGTGTGAGATTTAATGTACCAAGCACCCCAGAGGGCATCTTGGAGAACTAACCTACAATCCACGTCTACTCTGAGGCTGCCCAGGCTGCCACACAGCAGACACGTTGCTGGACCCCTGGGTGGGAGAGCCCCTGCTCTCCCGGGCCTGCAACAATGCACATCCTGGGTGAGGTGATAGATCTCCTCCCCCAGGATGAGCAAAGGGAAGCTTCAAAGGCCTGCCGCCTCTAGGAGTTTCCCCAGGCCACTGCAACCCCCCACTCTGGCGGGAAGCTTGGCCGGAAACCCCATACAAGGACAGGGGATGTGCCAGCCTGCCAACCCCACCCCTCAGGTGGGGGAGGCGAGGTGAAGCACATCTCCGGGCTCTCGCCATCTTGAAGATGGGAGGCCCTACCCTATCAGGATTAGGCTACTGCCCCCCCTCCCACAGGAGAGGGACAGGATAGGGGGTGTACCCACCCCAGGACAAGGACCCATTGGTCCCTGGCCTTCACCTACCTGTAACGCCCCTAAATCTAGTATTTAGGGGCACCCTGAACCTTCCTTCCCCATATTCCAGATTCCGAAACTACAAGAAGAGCAAGAAGAAAAGAAGACCTGCCCTGCAGCTGTAAAGGAGAGGGAGACACCAACTGCTTTGGCCCCGCCCTACCGGCCTGTCGACCTCGGACTTGCTCCTGCTCCAAACCTGGCATCACTTGTGGCCAGCAACCTCAGAAACCCCGGAGGACCTGGCTGCCTTTGAACTCTAATCCCCTGGGACTCCCATGAGTAGAGGCTCTACTCAGAACCTACCTTTCACCCCTGGCAGCAGCCCGGAACCGCGATCCCAGCCCACTCTGCACCCGCCAAGCCTGGCCGGTGCCGGAGTGAACTAAACCCACGAGGACGACCCCACGGCGACTGTGACCCCGAGTCCGGCACCCAAGGACCCCCTCGACTATCCTGAAGAAGCTTGCAACCTCAGAACAGAGTGCCACCCCAACCGCGATCAACAAGAGGGTAAGATTTCCGACATCAAAAGGCCACCCGGCGCCCCACGGCCCTCTGTGCCCAATCCCGGGGTACCTACCTATCCTCCAACTATCCAACTTACCCCTCGAAGTGGTGGTGGCACCCGAAGAGTCCTCGTCCCCGAGCCTGCAGTCTTTTTCCAAACCGGAGATTTCCCATAGAAATCAATTGAGCGCCCAACGGCTCAAAAGCACCCTGCAGCCAGCCGCCCGAGTGGCCCCGGCAGTGAAAATTCTACTCTAACCCACTTCCCCACTTGCCCTGAGTAAGTGACCAGGAGCCCAGCTCCCACAGCCGCGTGGCTTACCCGACAGCAGCCACCAACCCAGGCCCCCCTATCCCTCATAGGATAACATTGGGCCTAACTCTCTCTGCACCCGGCCGTCCTGAAACCGCCGAGGGTGAACTGACTGTACCTACCTGACACTGGGAGACCCCCGAGTCTATGCCCAGAACTTCAACTCTGCCAGTCGAGCACTTACCCTTAAACCGCTAACTTCATTTTCCTCATAGGGTAACATTGAATGGCTTTTTCTTGGAAATTCTTCTAAGTGTGAACTTTTCAAAACTCAAAATATTCACCAAAAATCAGCCGAGTACCAAAAACGAGTTTACTCACCTGCTCTTAGGTGGGCTCCCAGTGCTGGATCTTGGTGCCCAGCACTGACTCTGAAAAATACCCACAACTATACTTACCTTTAACTCATTTTTCTTCTATAGGAAACCATTGACTGCTTTTCTATGAAATTTCTTCTAAGTGTTGATTTCTGCAATTTCTAAATATTCCTCAAAAATCGTATAACATCTGAAAACGTAATTACTTACCTGTTTTGGATAAATGTCCCAGTACTGAGTCTAGACACCCAGTACTGGATTACAAAAGTAACGATAACCTACTGTACCTGTAACCTACATTTCCTTCCATAGGGAATCATTGATTGTTTGCTCTGAAATATTTTCTAAGTGCTCACTTTTGAAATAGCTAAATATTAGTTAAAAATCATTACAGTACCAAAGTCGACTTTCAACAGCTGATTCTGAGAACTGACCCAGGACTAGATCTAGGATCCAAGCCTGGAATTACAAAAGTAATCGACAAAGTAATCTGTTGCATATAATCTGAATTTATCATTGAGCTCAATGTATTGTGTTTAGAAATAGAGTTGCCTACTGTAACTAATTGTAACTGTTTACTAAAAAGTCAATTGCATATACAAAAGTATTTTTATGAAACATCTCCTGTCGAGAAAGTATATTTTAATTCCAAGTGTTGGTTCTAAAATAAAACAAGCATATATTTTTTTATATATACACAAACCATTGGCCTAGAGTTCAGTTATTGAGTGTGTGGAACTATTTGCTGACTGAGTGTGTACAACAAATGCTTTACACGTCCTCTGATACTGCCTTACTGCTCGACCAGGCTATCACTTTGGAGAGTAAGGTTATATCTAACTTTAACCTCTGTTAAACCCTTGGGGTCTGTGGACTCTGTACACCCTGTACCTATTAATGAACAGTATATACAGAGCCACTTTCTCACAACTATGCATAGATCGCCATCTGGTGTTGGGCCCGGATGTTTGCTCTTGTTTTTGTCTTGGAAAGTCTTTGGAAGTCACGAGGTATGTGACTCCTCCTTTGGATCATAGTGCGCATGGGCATCGGCTCCATCCTCAGATTGTTTTTCGCCAGCAGGGAAATGATGGAGCTTTGTAAGAAACAGGAAGTATGCCCATGTATGATGTATCTAAGTAAGATAATACTGGAACAGACAAAGGTAGCCGGGGAGGCGGGTGGGCGTGTGTAGATCTGCAGCTCCACATGCCAAGAACAGATGCATACTGGTAAGTAGCATGTTCCGTTCGAGGCATACGAGTTGCAGATTACACACTATGCATAGATTATACAGCAGTATCCCATCCTAGCGGCGACCACCAGTATCTGTTGCAGTAGTTTGAAATAGTGTTTTGAGTACAGCCTGGCCCACACTAGCTTGTTGTTTAGTTTGTACATCAACACAATAGTGTTTTGAGAATGTGTGCGGTGTAGACCATGTAGCTGCTCCGCAGATATCGTCTAAGGGAATGTTCTTTAAAAATGCCATTGAAGCTCCTATCTTTCGTGTAGAGCGGGCTTTAGGAGGAACAGATAATATACGTTTTGCTTTGTGTTAACAAATTTGTATGCAGTTGACAATCCACCTAGCTATCCCAGATTTTGATATGGGGTTGCCCTTGTGTGGTGGTGAGAAAGACACGAATAGTTGTTTGGTCTTACGAAAAGGTTGTGTTCTCTCTATGTAGTACAGCAGTGCTCTTTTGACATCTAAGATGTGAAGAGCTCTTTCTGCGACTGTTTGTGGCTGCGAGAAGAATACAGGCAGCTCTACAGATTGATTGAGGTGGATGGGAGAAATGACTTTAGGGAGGAATTTAGGATTAGTTCGGAGAACAACCTTATTATGATGCATTTGCAGAAAGGGTTCCTGAATAGTTAGTGCTTGTAGTTCACTAACTATTCGTAGAGAAGTAATAGCTACTAGGAAAGCAGTTTTCCATGTTAAGAATTGCAGCTCACATTTATGTAGAGGTTCAAATGGCGGCCCCATTAGCCTTGTGAGAACGATGTTTAAATTCCACACAGATGAAGGTGGTACTCTGGGGGGAATTATTCTTTTGAGTCCTTCCATAAAAGCCTTTATGGCAGGTACTCTGAAAAGTGATAGATGTTGTCTATTTTGTAGATATGCTGCTATGGCAACAAGATGCAGTCTGATAGACGTGTAGGCTAAGTTGCATCTTTGGAGGTGTAGTAAGTAGCCTATGATGTGTTGGATAGACATATCTAGGGGATCAGTGTTGTTGTTATGGCAATATATTACAAATATTTTCCACTTGGCTGCATAGCATGCTCTAGTGGTAGGCCGTCTAGCTTCTTTGATGACGTTCATACAGTCAGGAGAAAGGTTGAGGTAACCGAATTCTAAGACTTCAGGAGCCAGATCGCTAGGTTGAGCTGAGCTGGGTCTGGGTGCTGTATTTCTCCATAGTTCTGGGTTAGGAGGTGTGGAGAGAGGTGTAATTTTTGGTGCGTGACTAGGGAGAGTTCCAGCAATGTGGTGTACCATGGTTGTCTGGGAAAAGTTGGAGCAACTAGGATGAGTGTTAAGGAGTGTTGCTGTAGTTTGCGCACTACTAGTGGAATGAGTGGGAGAGGCGGAAAAGCGTACACAAATCTGCCTGACCAGTTAATCCATATCGCATTGCCTTTGGACAATGGGTGAGGATACCTGGCGGCGAAGTTTGGGCATTTGGCGTTTTGGTGGGTGGCGAAGAGGTCTATCTGTTGTTGCCCCCACATCTGAAAAAACAGTTGAAGAACTTGTGGATAAAGTTCCCACTCGTGGATTTGTTGTGTTTGACGGCTCAACAGATCGGCAATTGTGTTTTGGACTCCTGGGACATGTTGGGCTAGGAGAAAAATGTTCTGTGGTATAGCCCACCTCCATATGCTCTGTGCGAGCTGAGAGAGCTGCAGAGAGTGTGTCCCGCCTTGTTTTTGGATATAATACATGGCTGTCATGTTGTCGGTGCGGACTAAGACAGCTTTCCCTGAAATGTGTTTTTGGAATGCTTTCAAGGCTAGGAATATGGCTAGTAGCTCCAGTTGGTAGATGTGGAGTAACTTTTGCTGAGGTGCCCACCTGCCCTGCATGGTGTGATGTAGTAGGTGAGCTCCCCAGCCGGAGAGCGATGCGTCCGCTGTTATGACTATTTGAGGAACCGGCTCGAGGAGCGGTCGCCCTTTGGAAAGGTTCTTGGTGTTCCACCACTGCAGAGAGCGATGGGTACAACCGTCTACCAACACCAGATCTGTTAGCTGACCTTTAGCCTGGTTCCATTGGCGTGCTAAGCACTCTTGGAGAGGACGCATCTGGACTCTTGCATGAGGCACTATGAATATGCAAGAGGCCATCATCCCTATGAGTTGCATGAACATTCGAGCTGGAAGAGAGTGTTGCGGTTGGAATCTGGTGATAAGAGCTTGTATGCTCGCTCTCCTGGCGGGACTGGGATAGGCTAGCGCCTTGAGGTGCCTATTGTGGCACAGAGGTATTATTGTGTGTGGGACAGTTGCAACTGGGACTTGACGTGGTTTATTGTGAACTCCAGGTCGTGAAGTTGTTGAATAGTGGGGTGAGTGTGTTGTACACACTGATTGTATGAGCTGGCTTTTATGAGCCAGTCGTCTAGATATGGGAAGACATGGATGTGTTGTCTTCTTAGGTGTGCTGCCACCACTGCTAGGCACTTGGTAAACCCTCTTGGTGCTGTGGTGACTCCGAATGGGAGTACTTTGAATTGATCGTGCTGACCGTCCACTACGAATCTGAGATATTTTCTGTGAGCACTGTGAATGGGAATGAGGAAATAGGCGTCCTTGAGGTCTAGAGTAGCAAGGAAGTCTCCTTGGGAAAGCAGAGGGAGGACCTGCTGAAGTGTGACCATGTGGAAGTGGTCTGAGTGTATGTATAGGTTTAGGGGTCTGAGGTCTAAAATAGGCCTTAGAGAGCCGTCCTCTTTGGTATGAGAAAATGGAGGGAGTAAACTCCCTTGTTTTGTTGGTGTAGGGGAACTGGTTCTATTGAACTTTTTTGTAGGAGGGAGATTACCTCCTGCTTTAGCAGTAACAGATGTTTTTGTGACATTGGACGGGGTTTGGGTAGTACAGTTGAGGGGGTAGATGTTAGTTCGAGACAGTAGCCTGATTGAATTATTTGGTGCACCCTCCTGTCTGATGTGATGTTTTCCCAGACAGGGAGGAATTGGTGGAGTCTTCCCCCGACTGGAGAGGAATGGTCTGGGGGAAGTGGAGGGAAGTCATGGGGTGGGGGTGGAGGCAGAGTGGGAGTTGTTGTTTTTGCCTCTGCCTTTGCTGTTGTTCCCCCTGTAACCAACCCTTTGGTAACCTCTAGTAAAGGTGGATTGGGTGGGAGCCTTGTAAGAGGTGGAGGAGCTATCAGAAGAGTAGCCTCTATGGGTGCTTCTGAAAGATGAGCGACGAAAGACCGTCTGGGAGCTTGCAACTGCAAGGATCCCATAGACTTGGCCGTGTCTGTATCCTTTTTCATTCTCTCAAGTGATACATCCACGTTGGGGCCAAATAGGTGTTGCTCATCAAAAGGCCGATTGAGAATGGAACTCTGGACTTCGGGTTTAAAACCTGAGATGCATAACCAGGCATGCCTGCGCAAAAGGACACTGGTGTTTATTGCCCTTGAGGCGGTATCTGCTACATCTAGGGCACAACGGATGGAGGGGATAGTGATAGTTTTACCCTCCGGTATGAGTTTTTATACCTGTCAGGGAGGTGCTGCATTATGGACTCAAGCTCATCATAATGTGCCCTGTCATACCTGGCTAACAGCGCTTGGGTATTAGCAATGCGCCATATGTTTGCTGCCTGTGACGCTGTGCGTTTGCCAGGGGCGTCCAGGAGTTTTGATTCCTTATCTGCGTCACCTGATGTTTGGGAATTTGCTTTCTTCCTTGCGTTAGAGACTACCAAGGAGTCTAGTGGTGCGGGGCCTTTAATGTAGGAGCAGCCTTATACTATTTTTCTATTCTGGGGTTGATGACTCAAGCTCCAACTGGGTCTTTAAAGATCTCTGGTGCATGCTTAATGACCCCTTTAAGCATGGGTAAAATTGAGGTGGACCTTTGTGTGGTATCAAAAGTGTCCAGGAGAAAATCTTCCTCTACTGGGTCTGTATGAAGGGCAACCCTGTGGTATTGAGCAGCTCTGTGAAGGAGCTGGTTGAAGCAGATATTATCCTCTGGAGGAGAAGGCCTGGAGTAATAGATGTCATCTTGTGGGATGTAAGGGACGTCTGGGACACTGTAATCATCCCAGGGATCTGGGGAGCCGGTAGGGTCCCCAAGGGATTGATCGTCTGCACCTCCCCCTGCATCATCTGAGGTGTTGACATCATCATAATCTACTGGAGTAGATGATGGTGTAGGAGAGTGGTGTGGTGTGGAGGAGGAGGAAGAGGAGAGGGGATCCTTAATGGAGAGGTAGCAAAGTCTCTCTTTTTTGGTGGTGGTGGTGGTGGTGGTGGTGCGGGTGGTGGTGAGGGCGCATGCGTTTCCAGGTGTCTTTTCTTGATGCTAAGCATTAAATGACCAGTCTTAGGATCCTTCACAAGAGTCTTCAGTAGGATCTGGACGAAACAGTTCCTCTGTGAGAGGCAGATCCTTCGGAGTCGAGGGCTTCGGTGCCGTAAGCTTTTTCGGCGTCGACTCGGTAGCGGTTCTAGGTTTGGAACTGTGTAGTTTGGTAGTGTCTTATCAGATGGAACCTGGTGTTGTTTTTTCGGTTCCGAGGTCTTTGTTTTCGAAAAATCGGGGCCTTTTGGTGGGCGCTTCTTAGTCGGCTCCGAGGGTGTTGTCGGTGCCGAGGAACCAGTGCTAGCCTTCGATGCAGAGTGCTTTGATGTCGAAGCAGCGGTCGGTGTGGATGAGGACGTCTTCTCCTTCGGTGCCGGAGTATGTTTTTCGGCACCGAGGGTAGGTTGACTTGAGCCCGAGTCACCTAAAGGCTTAATAGGCTTCTTTACCGGGCCCGAAGGCGGGGCATGGGAAGCAGTGTCTCGGTGAGCACCTGGGCCCGAAGGTGAAGGTGGTACCGAAGCCTTCTTTGATAGTGTCGAGGGGGGTTTGGGTCGGGGTCGACGTCTGTACACACGGCCCTTGCGCTGGAGTGATGTCTTCGACGTCGGAATCATCTGCTTCGGAGGCGCTGATGATGGCTTCTTTGACCCGACCTTGCTCCGGAACATCGACTCCCTCTTGGAAGATGTCGTCGGGGATCGAAGAGGATGAGCTCGCCATTGTTCTTCCAGCTGGTCATCCCGGATCGTCTTCTTGGAGCGGAAGGAGGCGCAAGCTGGACAGTCTCTGGCCTCGTGCTCCGGTGAGAGGCAGAGGTTGCACATCTTATGTAGGTCGGTGTGGGGAAACTTCGACCCACATCGAGGAAACTTTTTGAATGGTGTCCTTTCCATGAGCCGGAGATGAGGCCCAGGTGGGCCCGAATGCCTTCGTCGACGCCCGGAATCGAAGACTTTGAAGTTGAAGGGTCGCGTGGATTGGGAAGACGCGATCGAAACAATACCATCGAGAAGGGAAGGATTGCGCGTCTAAAGAGAAAACCGTTAACGGTTCCGAGCTGGCACGCGAGAACACATCCGAGCCTAATGGCGGAAAAAAACAATCTGAGAATGGAGCTGATGCCCATGCGCGCAATGATCCAAAGGAGGAGTCACATACCTCGTGACTTCCAAAGACTTTCCAAGACAAAAACAAGTGCAAACATCCGGGTCCAACACCGGATGGCGATCTATGCATAGTGTGTAATCTGCAGCTCATATGCCTCGAACAGTAATAACGGTCAAGATATCTTCATTTTTTCAACTATCCCAAACCCACACAATACAGTGCTTGAAGAACTACTTAACAGATTTACACCAAACCAAACCAAGGCATTCCACCAAGTAAAGTTCTAGTTTTATGCCAACTTAGGTCTAATTTTGTTCATAGGTTTTTGCTGTGGAGGAGAGCAAAGTATCCCATGGGATTTAAGACGAGAGAAGCTTTTTTTCACCTTCCATACCCTGGATGGATCAGCACCAAAACGTGTTATTCTGAATTTAATCTGTAAATTTTTTTAAAGATTCATCCAGATGTGTCAAATTGCACCAACGTGATAAACAAAACACTTAGCTATCACTACCTCAGTAATAAGAATATTTAAAGGTGCTCTTGAATATCAAGTGAGGGCTGAACTATTCATTGCTTATGACAATTAATGAAGACCACATGAGAAAAATTCACAATTTACTGTGTCCACCGATAATTAAAAAGAATCGATTCATTGCAGTGGTCATTTATACTTTCTTTAATTTAAATTTTTTAGGAGAATTTCAGACATAAGAAGCATTACTTATAGATACAGCAAAACATAGTTTGAACATCAGTAATGAACTAAAAGACTGAAAATTACTATACCGTCAACAGGAGGTGGTGGACATGCTACGTGACAGAGTACACGCAGTGCAGTAAGAAGGCCAACTCCCTCTGGCGCCATGACATTATCAATATTCTTTAAGCAAACAAAAGTAAGAGAAAGCAAATTTAAGTTTAATGGCAGACAGCATAGTAGACTGTGGTTCAGCAAACCAAATCAGCCCTGAGACCTAACACAACTCACTCATAAGAAGAACTCCATGAAGAAAGAGTCAACCACAACAAGCGTATTGGTTACACCTGAAAAAAAAGCATACATAACTGTGCAAATGGACTCAAAAATAGCATAGTTTCACTATTAGTGAAATTAAATATGAATTCAGCTGTAGAAAAGGAAAATACCAAAAGGCGGGACAAGAATCTAATGCAACACCAGTCTAGAACCTAGCTATATAATAACCACAGTTGGTGGCACTGGAAATACTACTTCATATAGAAGACCAACACTAAAAAAAACACTTATATTCCTCAAGTACAATATTTGTTTGTGATTGCAAAGCCAGCTAATGACACAAACATGCATTGAGACCGCAAAAGAGTACTTTGCTATGTTGCTATGTACAAATTCCATTTCAAGAGTCACAAAAGTGGCATTCTCGCCCTATTTGGGAGTCGCAATGAATTGCATGAATGCTCTGTAACCACAACTGTGGTCACACACCAGTAACCAGAAAGAGACACCAAAAATGGAGTGGCATCTATTTTGGGGACAATTAGACATCTACTTCTTGGGAATCTTGTTAGGCAGCACTGAGGGGGGGCAGGCAGTGGTCCATGCAACCGAAGCCAGCTCCTCAATGTGTTCCTATAACAGAAACTTTTCTAAACAATAAGTGCCCCTAAAAAGAACATTGAAAAAAGAAAATGTTACCTACCCTCTAGGCATCTGTTTGTGACATGTAGTGCTGTACATTCACATGCTATGCATACTCCTGCCATCTAGTGTTGGGCTCGGATGTGTGAAACTTTTTTCTTCGAAGAAGTATTTGGAGTCTTTAGTTATGTTGCCTCCTCCTATTAGAGACAAAACGCATGGGCATCGGATCCATTGGTAGACTGTTATTGCGCATAGCAGGTGAGGAAGGAATGGATCATAGGGATACATTAGAAGATGTCCATGCAAGAATGAAGGTAAGATAGCAAAACAGCCATGTACGACCACAGGACTCTGGGGAAGAGTGTGGGGAAGAGTGTGAGAGTATGTGAATCTCTAGTACTACATGACACGAACAGATGCTTATAGGGTAACATTTTCTGTTTGTGGCATGTGTAGCTGTAGATACACATGCTGTGCATAGACTGTAAAGCAGTTCTCCTCTAAGCGGTATCTAGCCTGAGGATGGTGCAAAAGACTGGAAAAGCGTACGAAGTACAGCCTGGCCAATGTTGGCTTGTTGGGTCTGTGGAGACGTTCACACAGTAATGCTTAGTTAAGTGTGTGGATAAGACCATGTAACTGTTTTGTGGATGTAAGCTATAGGGATGTTACCCAAAAAAGCCATAGAGGCTCCTTTTTTATGAGTAGAGTGGGGTTTTGAGAGAGACAAGCATATGTTGTTTGGCTTTGGCATAGCAGGTTTAAATACATTTGACTAACCAGGGTGCTATCCCGGCCACGAGGAGAGCACAGCCTTTGTGTGGCTTCGAAAAGGAGACAAAGGGCTGTTTTATCTTACAGAAGGGTTTTGTCCTGTCTACAAAGTACCACAGGGCTCTTTCGACATCAATCAAATGTATGAAGAGCGCTCTCTGCTACACAGTCTGGAGAAGGGAAGAACACTGGAAGGTCTATAGTCTGATTAAGGTTGAAGAAGGAGACCAACTTAGGAAGGAACTTCAGGTTAGTACTGATTACTAACTAATCCATATGCACTTTGAAAAAAGGCTCTTCCAGAGTAAAAATCTAGAGCTCACGGAGACATCTGAGGGAGTTGATAGCCACAAGAAAGGCTACTTTTCAAAAGAAAGAAAGAAACTGTAAAGGGACAATCAATCTTGTAAGGACAACATTGAGGTTCCACACTGCGGCTGGTCGAAATCTAGCGTTTTGACTTTTTTTTAGTCTCTCCATAAAGATTTCAGTGACGGGGACCCTGAAGAGCGAGGTGTGTTCCCTTTTAGTGAAGCCTAATGCAAGTGCAGGTGGAGCAGAGAGCAAACAAGGTCTTGAATGGCTGCATGCAAGGGTCAAAGCATCTGGGGAGACAGTAGTGAATGAACCGTTTCCATATTG
Source organism: Triturus cristatus (assembly GCF_964204655.1). Taxonomy (NCBI): domain Eukaryota; kingdom Metazoa; phylum Chordata; class Amphibia; order Caudata; family Salamandridae; genus Triturus; species Triturus cristatus. The sequence goes on along the minus strand of NC_140587.1, from coordinate 446,061,573 downwards.
CAGCATAGCAGCCCTAGGTGGTGCCTGTCTGAGGATGGTTGTACACTCGGGAGAAAGGTCAGGGTAATCAAACTCTAAGACCCCATGAGCCAAATTGCAAGACTGAGCTGCCTAGGGTTCGGGTGCCTGACAGTCCTGTGGTGAATGAGGAAGGTCTGGCCGATTGAGCAGCCTCTCGTGCAGAATCACAACAAGGTCAAGGCCTGGCCCCTGTAGAAACAACCAGGATGACAATCACATGTTTGCAACCTCCGCACCACAAATTGAAGAAGTCAGAGAGGAGAAAAAGTATAGGCAAATATCTCTGCCCAGTTGATCCATGGAGTGTTGTCTAGGGACGGGGGTTGTGGTTACCTGGAGGCGAAGCACGGGCATTTTGTGTTTTCAGCAGTGACAAAAGGTCTACATTGGCAAATCCCTAACTATGGAAGTACAGGAATAGGACTGGTGGGTGGAGCTCTCACTCCTGGAAGGTACTCCACTAGGAGATGAACTTCCTGGTGGAGTTGCCACTTCCAAATGTGAAAAATGTGCTTGCCTTGTTTCTGGAGATATTACATGGTGGTTGTTAGACTTGGCTTTTTCAGCGGGTTAACCCCCAGACTTTTTTCTTTTTAAACTTTTGTTTTTGACATTGTTTTTGTTGGTTTTAGGACTCTGGGCACTTTTACCACTGCGATTCAGTGCTAAAGTTTATATGTTCTTCAAGTAAATTGTGTATGATTGGTGTTTGCATGATCTGCCTATTTGATTTACAACTAAGTCCCTAGTAATGTGCACATCTGTGTCCAGGGCCTGTAAATCAAATGCTACTAGTGGGCCTGCAGCACTGATTGTGCCACTAACACCAATAGCCTTTCGAAGGATCTCAGACCTGCCACTGCAGTGTCTTGTGCGCAGTTCTTAACTGCCATGTCGACCTGGCAAGTGCACCCACTTGCCAGGCCCAAACCTTCCCTTTTCGTACATGTAAGTCACCCATAAGGTAGGTCCAAGGTATCCCCATGGGCAGGGTGCAGTGTATGTGAAAGGAAGGACATGTACTGGGGTGTGTAACATGGCCTGATAGTGAAATACTATTGAAAGGCTGTCTGTCCCATAGGCTTAACATGAGTCGCTTTGTAACATTTTACAAGCATAACTCTACATTGGGATAAGATAGAGAAATGGAGTTTAGTATGACTGAACTCCTAATTTAAAAATACATATTTTAGTGAAGATGAGTTTTATGTTGTGTGCTTGAAAATGTCACTTTAGAAAGTGAGCATTTTCTTGCTCTAACCATCCAATGTGCCTCTGCCTTTTGTGTATTCACCGTCTGGGTTCAGAGAGACAGGAGCAAGGATGTGCATCACACTAGACAGACACAAGTAGGGGTAAGAGGGTGCCTTTCCTTTCCGGGGTGACTCATAGCCAGGCTGAATAGACCTGGCTGCATTTAGAGTAGTGGGAGGAGTTGTTGCTTGCACCCGAATGGACTGTGGCTGCCTCTCACAAAGCTGTCTCCACCTCCTGTGGTAAACCTGGCCTGAGCCAGGCTGAACTGATTTATGTGTGCCTGAGGAACTTTGTTTCTACCAACTTCAAAGGCAAATGTGGTACAAATATTGAGGCCCTAGCCTCAGAACTTTAGATTACTTCTGGACTAAGGAACCTGCCAGAAAGGAAAGCGGGAAGAGCTGTGAGGAGGGACTATCGCTTTGCTCTGTGCTTAGCTGTGTTTCCCTGCAGTTGCTGCTTCTGTCTTGGGCAGGGAAAGAACTTGACTTTTTTCTGCATTCTAAGTATCTGCAAGGGCTTGATTTAGAGCTTGCCTCCTGTTGGAAGTCTCAGGAAAATCAAAGACTTCAACTTCTTCTGGGTACCGGCTTCTGGAACTGGATGATTCAGCTGCCACAGAGGAGAAAAGTAACCCGGCGACGTCAAGGATGCCGTGACCTGAAGACCCCGCAGAGGGCACCGTCGCACCGCAACCCTGGTGTCACCGATGACGCAATCTTACGCTGCCACCGCTACTAAGCCGCTGCTTGCACCGTGACCTGGGGCAACACATTCCACACCGCCTCGCTTCACACCGCCGCCTTGTTATCCCTGACACCGCTGCCTGCACTGTGACCTGTGGACACTGCTCGTGGATAACACGGGACACCGCCCCACTTTGCACCACAGCCCTGACCTCACCGATGAAGAAGCTGCATGCTGATATCGAGGTCGCTGCCTGCACCATGGTTTGGGGGCACTGCTCGTAAGTTACACGACACATCGCCACGTGCCACACCGCAGCCTTGCCCACCGATGCCTTTGACTCCAGTTCGTCAACCGACACCGCTGCCTGCACTGTGACCTGTGGACACTGCTCATGGAGAACACGGAGCACCACCCTGATTTGCACCACAGCCCTGGCCTCACAAATGAAGACGCTCCATGCTGATATCCACTTTTTTGCCTGCACCATGGTTTGGGGGCACTGCTCGTAAATTGCACAATACATTGCCACGTGCCACACCGCAGCCTTGCCCACCGCTGCCATTGACTCCAGTTCGTCAACCGACGTTGCTGCCTGCACCGTGACCTGTGGGCCCCGCACACTGCATTGCCCTGTCTGGCACCGCAGCTTTGGGTCTACCGACGACAGCACATCGGCAATGACAACGCCGCTACTTGCACCGTGACCTGTTAGCACCACTCTACTTCACATAGCAGCCCTGGTCTCAACAACATAGCCGGATGACCGCCACCAAGCCACTGGATCACTGTCACCAAGCCGCTGCCTGTACCGCGATCCGAGGGCACCCCACGTCGCACCGCTCCACTTCATACTGCAGCCCGATGCCTGCGGACTCTGGCGCTACGGACTTCAAACTCAAGGAGTTTGACCTGCAACGCATGTGACTTCAGAGGTCCGACGACTCCTGCACCGACTCCTGGATCCGACGCCGGTCAATACCACTCCTCAGTAGCTCACCGCAAGGTCAGACACCCTGCTCCTCCACAGGTACTGTTTTATGGGTCTCCCCACGCCACGGTCGGCCAGAACTGTTGGATTTGTTTGCTCACAACACTGTGATAGCCCCAGTTGGAGCCATCGACGTCAAGGAAGTTTTTAAAGTCTTTCTATATTTTATTTGTAGTTTGATCACTTTATGTTGGATTTTTATTGTTTTTGTTCGTTTTACACAGATAAATATTGGATATTTTTCTAAAACTGGTGTGGTGTCCTTCTGTAATGTTTTCACTGTATTCCTGTATGTTATGTGCAAATGCTTTACACACTGCCTCGGAGATAAGCCTGATTGCTCGTGTCAAGCTACCAAGTGGGAGACCAGGGGTTATTTTAGACATGTAATCAATCCCCTTATCCTGACTAGAGTGGTACATTCTGCCTGGCTTAGGTGCATACCCTAGCCAACAAGAAAACCCATTTCTAACAGTGGTCATGTTGTTGGTGCAAATTAGGACTTCTTTGTTGAGAATGTGAGCAAGGCCTTGAGTGCTTGCTGGATGGCTAAGAGCTTGAGCTTGAGGTAGCTGATGTGGAGACCCGTGGTGCCCACAGACAGTGTTCAGTGACCTTGTGCAAGTGTGCACCACCCTCTACCTGGTAAGCAGAGCGTCCGTTGTAGTGGTCAACTACGAAAACAAGTTACTTACCTGTAACTTTGGTTCTCCAGTATTAGAAACTTTCATAGATTCCCATGCTTGTATCATTCCCAGTCTTCGGATTGGGAGTCCCCGGTATACATAAAATAGCAATAGAAACCATTACCAAAAAAGAGCCTAGGCCCATTCTTGTTTTGCAACCTATCCACCTCTTTTTGTAAAAGAGACCAAAAAACAGATTTTCGTAGCAGTTCTGTAACCAAACCACTGAAGATGGTAGAGGCTGAGCTTTCCCAGGGGAGGTTGGTGGGTCGCATGGGAATCTATGAAAGTTTCCAATACTGGAGTACCAAAGTTACAGGTAAGTAATTTGTTTTCGTATCGTAGTTAATCACCACAAAGGATGCTCTGCTCACCGGGTAGAGGGTGGTGCACACTTGCAAAAGCTCAGTGACCACGGTCTGTGGACACCACGGGTCTCCACATCAACTACCTCAAGCTCAAGCTCTTAGCCATCCAGCTAGCACTCAAGGCCTTGCTCACTTGTTTTCTTACTCCTGTATTAGAACTTTCATAGATTCCCATGCTTGTATCAGAGTAGCTAGCAGTTATCAGCACATCTTTTGGAACCATTACCAACATTAAACTAGGAACAAAGCCATAGTAAACAAATTATGAAGACATTCTCAATGGTCTACAACATACTTAGAAATTTCAGAAACAAATACATAAGGTTCAAAAATGTGCTGAGCTGATAAAACAGTAACATGGAAGGAGGGATGAAACGGAAAGCTCACCGCTAGTGAAAGAGGCTCCTCAGGACTGCTTGTCCGACTGCTGTGTCACTCTGCATCACAGAATCCAAGCAGTAATGCTTTGTAAATGTATGTGTACTGGCTCCAGGTCGCTGCACGGCAGATCTCCCGGATAGGAACACCAGCAAAGAGGGCTGTAGAAGAAGACATCGCCCTCGTGGAATGAGCACGGACTCGTCCTTGCAGGGGCTTGCCCGCTGCCTTGTGACAATACTGGATAGCATTAGTGATCCAACAAGCTATCCCCTGCTTGGAAAGGGGAAATCCCTTACGAGGGTCACTAAAAGACACAAACATTTGAGAAGACTTTCTGAAGTCTTTAGTTTGTTGAAGATAGAACTTTAAGCACCTCTGAATGTCCAGAGAGTGAAGTGCTTTCTCTGCTGGAGTAGCCGGTTGAGGGAAAAAAGTCTTAAGAATTACCGGCTCATTCAAATGAAAGTTCAAAGGAACTTTAGGAATGAATTTTGGGTTAGTACGTAGTACCACTGTTCCTCTTTGGACCTGTAGAAAGGGTTCCTGAATGGTGAGAGCCTGCATTTCTCCCACGCGCCTCGCAGAAGTCAAAGCTAGAAGAAGCGCTACCTTCCAGGAGAGGAATTTCAACTCTGCTTTGTGAATCGGTTCCAAAGGAGGCTTCATAAGCTGGGTGAGAACCAAGTTCAGATTCCAAAGAGGAGGAGGAGGCTTGTCTGGAGGGAAAACTCTGAAAAGTCCCTTGAGAAACTGTTTAACTATCCTTGCCGACCAGAGGGAAGAGCCTGAAGACGTGCGTCTGAAGCGAGAAATTGCCGCCAGATGCACTTTGATAGAAGAGTGAGCCAGACCCGCTTTTGCTAATGATAGAATGTATGGAAGAACTTCATGCGGCTCTGATTCAAAAGGATGGAGGCCATTGTGTTGACACCAGATACAAAAACGCTTCAATTTTAATCTGTAAGTCTTATTCGTACTTGGGGCTCTTGCCTGAGAAAGTACCTCTTTACATTCTGCAGAGAGATTCAGACGAAGACATTCTCACTGCTCAGGAGCCATGCTGAGAGATGAAGTGACTGAGGATCCAGATGCCAGACTTGGCCCTGGGACATCGTCAGCAGCGAAGGAATCGGCTGCAAGGGCAGAAGAAGGTCCAGGGAGAGAAGGTGAAGCTCTGTGAACCAAAACTGTCAGGGCCACGCAGGGGCTATCAGAATCATCCTGCACGGTTCTGCCTTGAGCTTCCTGAGAAGTCTGGGGATCAGAGGAATGGGGGGAAAAGCGTAAACAAATGCATCTGACCAGGCCATCGAAAGCGCATTCCCCAACGATCCCGGATGGTGAATCCTGCTTGCACAGAACCAGCATTTCCTGTTCTCCGGAGTGGCAAAGAGATCTATGGAAGGTGTGCCCAATCTGTGAAAAACCTTCTGAAGAGTGAAGTTGTCCAGTTACCACTCGTGACTGACAGACTTCAGTCTGCTGAGAGTGTCCGCTGCTTTGTTGAGGCCACCTGGAAGATGTTCCGCTCGGAGTGATATTTCTTGCTGAATTGCCCACTCCCAGATTGCTTGGGCTTCTTGCGACAACAGTCGAGATCTGGTGCCTCCTTCTTTGTTTATATAATGCATGGCCGTCGTGTTGTACGTACGTATAAGAACTGTCAACTGTTGAATTCGTGGAAGAAAAGCTTGTAAGGTTAGGCAAATCGCCCTGAGCTCCAGCAGATTGATATGCAACAGACGCTGCTGAGGCTGCCACCGGCCGCTTACATGAAGATCTTGTAACACCGCTCCCCAGCCTTCGAGAGAGGCGTTCGTAGTTATGTGTGGAGCCGGGGCTAGCCTGAAGGACAGACCTTGAGAACTGTTTTCTATGGTCATCTACCATGACGCGGCCTCTTTCATGGCCTCGGTCACTGAGATCTTGTCGTCGAAGGGTCCGTCAACTTGGCGCCACTGCAAGTCTAACTCTTCTTGGAGTGGACGCATTCTTAATCTGCAGTGAAGAATCAGGGGTATGCATGAGGAGATGGAACCCAGCAGGGACTTGTAGAGGAGAACTGAAAGAGACCTTGTTAACAGTCGGGAAGCCATGGATCTCAGCTTCTCTTGCCTCTCCAAGGTCAGGAAAGCTTTGTTTACGGATGTGTTTAGAATGGCTCCCAGAAATCTGTCTGTCCTTGACGGACTGAGAGAAGACTTCTGTTTGTTAATTGTTAGACCAAGATTGGCAAACAGGCGTGTACACGTTATGACGGTTTCCTCTGCTGCCTGTTTGGTAGAAGCTTTTAGCAACCAGTCGTCCAGGTAAGGAAAGACCTGAAGCTTTTGTTTCCGCAGAAAGGCTGCTACCGGAGCTACTACCGGTGTGATGTGATGAAGAGCAGATCGTAGTCCAAAGGGAAGAACCCTGAATTGAAAATGGCTCTTGGCTACTGTGAAGCGAAGAAACCTCCTGTGAGCTGGGTGAATGGGTACGTGAAAATAAGCGTCCTCTAGATCCAGAGTGGCCATGAAATCCCCTGAGTTGAGAAGTCGAAGGATGTCTTGTAGAGAAACCATCCGAAAGGATTTTTTGATGAGATAGGTGTTGAGCTCCCTCAGATCTAGTATAGGGCGCCACTTTTCTAACTTCTTCCGGATCAGGAAGAACCAGGAGTAAAACCCCTTTCCCCTTTGAGAGATAGGGACCGGTTCAATAGCTCCTTTGAGGAGCATTTGTTGGACCTCGCAGACGGAGATGTTTCGATACCTTGGCACGAGGGGGCTTGGTTGGTGGTGGTTGGACAAACTCCAGGGTATGGCCGTAACGAATGATGTTTAATACCCAACGGTCTGATGTTATTTGTTGCCAGTTGTGGAGGAAATATGAAACTCTGCCTCCCACTGATGACACAGGAGGAGAGAGGGCAGTAGTCAGAGCAACTAAGCCGCTATTGGCGCTTAGAGTGGTCTCTGCCCAGGCGACCCTGCCTTCCTCTATTGCTCGAGCGAGAGGAAGAAGATTGATTCTGCCGTTGATTATAATTCAGCTTGTAGGATTGAGACTGGGAACCATACGAGGAGTACCGTTGTTGTTGGTAACCTCCCCTATATGAAGAGTTACCTCTTCCCCCTCACTCCTCTGAATGGGAACTTGCGGTACTGCAGAGTCCCTAAGGATTTTGCTGTTTCTGTATCCTTCTTAATGTCTTGGAGTGCATCATCTATATGTTTTCCAAACAACGCTTCCCCATCAACAGGCAGATCCAAGATTTCATTCTGGACTTCCGGGCGGAACCAAGTGGCCCGCAACCAGCCCTGTCGGCGAAGGACAGCCGCTCCAGCCAAGGAGCGAAAGGCAGTCGTTGCAATATCCATTGCACAATCAATGATTTCTGCCAATGTTATCTCGCCTTCCTGGAGAATCTTTTTTGCTTCTTTCTTTCCTTCTTCCGGCAACTGATCAAGATAGGGAGACAGGTCGCACCACATCTGGAGATCGTATTGTCCAAATATAGCCAAAGAATTAGCTGCTCTGACCAGCAGGCTAGACAAAGAAGAAAATCTTTTGCCCACATTATCTAGACGTCGGCCTTCTTTATCTGGAGGAGTGGTAAGGGGAGCTGAAGGATTTCTAGATTTCCTCTGAGCAGCCTGCGAGATGACAGAGTCCGGTTTAGGCTGGCTGGTTAAACAGGCTGGGCTACCATGCGTAGCCTTATATTTCTTCTCCAGACGAGGTAAAACTGGAATGATCGTGGCTGGATTTTGCATTGCCTTTAAACCTTCCTCCCAAACATGGTCCACAATTAAAATTGACCAGACTGATTTCTTATAAGGTTCCTTAAAATCGTAAAGGAAGCACTCGGATTCCACCTTGGTCATGGGCAGGTCGAACCTTTTAGCGGCCCTCTCCATTAAGTTATGGAAACTCCCTATATCCACCGGGGGGAATCAACAGGTGCTGGAGCAGGAGAAGCTGGATCCGGAATAACAGTCATCCCACTCTACATCTGGATCCGGGATTGTGACATTGCCTTGGTCATCGTCAGAGGTGTCATCCTGGACGGGAGGCGCAACAGGTGGAACATCCTGCGCTTCCAGCATTGGCTGAGGCTGTGGTACTTGAGGGGCCACGGGACGATCAGGAGGAACAGCAGTAACCGGCACTCCTACTGGAACAGGAGGCTGTGTTGCACATCTTTTCCTGTAATCCAAGAGCATAGCTTGTAAGTCTGTTAGCAAGGAGGAGGGCATTTGGACCATGTCCTGATGATATTCTCGTTTATATTGAGAGGGAGGACCATACTGCTCAAAATCCTCAAACTCCCCTTCAGAATCCGTGTCCTGGCATTTGACATGCAGCTGAGAAGGACTATTAGCATAGCCAAAAGGTCCCTCCTCCTCATCAGATTCCTCTTCTTCGAGGAGAAGTGCAGGAGGTAAAGGAGTCACCCTCCTTGGCGAAGTCATCTCCGGTGTGATTTGACGTTTGAGCCACTGTGCCACTGTGCCCTCGGCCTGGTCGCTCCCACACCTCCCGCCTGCTCCTTACCTGCTGGACCTCCTGCTGCCGCCTGCCGCCTGAGCCACCACAGGGCCGCCGAGCGCCGCCCCAGCCGCCACAGGGCCGCCAAGCGCCGCCACCGAGCCCCCTGGTTCCCGCCTCTGCCCACGAGACCCCGCCCCCCCGCCTGCCGATTGGTTCCCGCGCTCCCCGCCTCCCCGCAGACCCTCCCTCCCGGCTCCCCTCTTAAGGGGACCCTCTCCCCCGTCCCAGGTGTGACCACTGTGCCCTCGGCCTGGTCGCTCCCACACCTCCCGCCTGCTCCTTACCTGCTGGACCTCCTGCTGCCGCCTGCCGCCTGAGCCACCACAGGGCCGCCGAGCGCCGCCCCAGCCGCCACAGGGCCGCCAAGCGCCGCCACCGAGCCCCCTGGTTCCCGCCGCTGCCCACGAGACCCCGCCCCCCCGCCCGCCGATTGGTTCCCGCGCTCCCCGCCTCCCCGCAGACCCTCCCTCCCGGCTCCCCTCTTATGACGCCCCCAGAGCGACCGCGCAGCGGACGCGCGCAGCGGGAGCACCGAATGAGCGCCGAAGGTGCGCCAAAGGTAAGCCCGTCCGCGCCTGGACCGCGCCCAGTGCCAGGACCCCTGGCCCCCGCAGACCCCAGCCCACCCGCCGGACTTACGATGCCGCCACCCTCAACGCACTCAACACCGGCCGAACCCCCGGGTGCTACCGAGCCACCCCGAGACGCACCCACGGACCCTTCAGCTGCCTCACCTGCAAGTTCACCTGCATCCGGACCTGCCCCGCACCAGCACCCGCCAAGCCGAACACCAGCAGCAACCACCTCAAGTGCATCCTGCTCAACACCCGCTCCGTCCACAGACACGCCGTTCAACTCTGGAACCTCCTCGACACCACAGCTCCTGACGTTGCCTTCCTCACGGAAACCTGGATGAACGACTCCTCAGCGCCCGACATCGCCGTCCCAGAGGGCTACAAGATCATCCGGAGAGACCGCGACAACCAGACTGGAGGAGGCATCGCCATCATCCACAGAGACACCATCTGTATCTCGACCAACGCCGACAACACCCTGACATCCGCCGAACACCTGCACTTCCAGATCCACACCGACCCCAAGACCACCCTCAGAGGCACCCTGATCTACCGACCCCGGGGACCACGCACTCAATTCAGCGAAGACATCGCCGACTTCATCAGCCCGCACGCCCTCCCCTCGGCCGACTACATCCTCCTCGGGGACATCAACTTCCACCTGGAGAACAACAACGACCGCAACACCACCACCCTGCTTGACAACCTCGCCACCCTCGGACTCAAGCAGCTGGTGACCACCCCCACCCACCTCGCCGGACACACACTTGACGCCATCTTCTCGTCCAGCAAAGACATCTCCTTCAGCCACGCCACTGGACTCCACTGGACGGACCACAGCTGCATCCACTTCACCTTCAAAAGAACCACAGTCCACCACCACCAGCAACAGGCCACACGAAGAAGCTGGAACAAGATCACAGCCGAACAACTCACCACATCCCTGAGCCAGCACCCTCCCGCCAGCTCACCGAACCCCAGCCAAGCCGCCGACAACCTCACGAAATGGATCTCCACCTGCGCGGACGAGCTCGCCCCTCTGAGGACCCCACCCAGCAGACCCGGAAGCAAGAAGGCCCCTTGGTTCACCGACGAACTCAAGAGCTCCAAGAAGAACTGCCGAGCCCTCGAGAAAGCATGGAGAAGAGACCCAACGCCGGACAACATGACTACCCTCAAGCTCGCCACCCGAAGGCACCATCAACTGATCCACGCCACCAAGAAAACAGCATTCAAGGACCGGTTGGACAACAACGCACACAACAGCAAGGAACTCTTCAACATCGTCAGAGAGCTCTCCAACCCCCAACGCCGGAACCAACGACATCACCCCATCGCAAGACCTCTGCAACTCCCTCGCCTCCTACTTCCACAACAAGATCGCTGACATACACAACAGCTTCAGAACACAACCAACGCTCCCCACGACCAAACCAACGCCCCCCCACCACCACCCTCAACGCCTGGACACCGATCAACCTCGAAGACACCATCAGCACGATGAACTCCATCCACTCCGGTTCCCCAACCGACCCCTGCCCTCACCACATCTTCAACAAGGCCGACGCTGTCATCGCACCCCACCTGCGGGACATCATCAACACATCCCTCAACACCGCCACCTTCCCTGAGAGCTGGAAGCACGCCGAACTCAGCGCTCTACTAAAGAAACCAACGGCGGACCCCACCGAACTCAAGAACTACCGCCCCATCTCGCTCCTCCCGTTTCCAGCCAAAGTCATCGAGAAGACCATCAACAAGCAACTGGCAGCCTTCCTCGAGACGACTGGTTCCCTCGACCCTTCCCAGTCAGGCTTCCGGGCCAACCACAGCACCGAGACCGCCCTCATCGCTGCCACAGACGACATCCGAACCCTGCTGGACAACGGAGAAACAGCGGCCCTCATCCTCCTGGACCTCTCCGCGGCATTCGACACTGTCTGCCACCGCACCCTAGTGCAGCGCCTCAGCAACGTCGGGATCAAGGAGAAGGCACTGGAATGGATCATCTCCTTCCTCACCGGAAGGACACAGAGAGTCCGCCTGCCCCCGTTCAGATCAGAAGCCACGGAAGTCACCTGCGGCGTCCCTCAGGGCTCCTCGCTCAGCCCCACCCTCTTCAATGTCTACATGAGCCCCCTTGCGGCCATCGCACGCCAACACAACCTGAACATCATCTCCTACGCCGATGACACCCAGCTGATCCTCTCCCTGACCAACGACCCCGCCACCGCCAGAGCCAACCTACACGAAGGGATGAAAAACGTGGCCGAGTGGATGACGACCAGCCGCCTGAAACTGAACACAGACAAGACGGAAGTCCTCATCCTGGGCTCCTCACCCTCCGCCTGGGACGACTCCTGGTGGCCCCCTGCCCTGGGCAACGCACCCAAACCGACAGACCACGCACGCAACCTGGGCTTCATCCTGGACTCCTCCCTCTCCATGACCAGACAAGTCAACGCCGTCTCCTCGTCCTGTTTCAACATCCTGCGCATGCTACGTAAGATCTTCCGGTGGATCCCCACCGAGACCAGGAAAACAGTCACCCAGGCCCTCGTCACCAGTCGACTGGACTACGGCAACGCCCTCTACGCCGGTACCACCGCCAAGCTCCAGAAGAGACTCCAGCGGATCCAGAACGCCTCGGCGAGACTCATCCTCGACGTCCCCAGACGAACTCACATCTCCAGACACCTGAGAGACCTGCACTGGCTCCCGATCAACAAAAGAATCACCTTCCGGCTCCTCACCCACGCACACAAAGCCCTACACAACCAAGGCCCGACCTACCTCAACAGCCGCCTCAACTTCTACGCTCCCAAACGCCACCTCCGCTCGACCAGTCTCGCCCTCGCAGCCGTCCCCCGCATCCACAGAGCGACAACAGGAGGTAGATCCTTCTCCCACCTGGCCGCCAAGACTTGGAACGCCCTCCCCACCGAACTACGCCTGACCCAAGACCACCTCTCCTTCAGGAAGAAGCTCAAGACCTGGTTGTTCGAGCAGTAGCGGACCCCCACCCCCTAGCGCCTTGAGACCCTCCGGGTGAGTAGTGCGCTTTATAAATGCCTATGATTGATTGATTGATTGAGCAAAATCGATTTTTTTTTCACCGTCGACGACGTCGTCGTCGACTGGACTATCGGCGTCGAAGAAAGGATCGTTGATGAAGAAATCACCGTTGTCGACGCAGGTGTCATCGAGGCGGTCGTCGATATCGTCGTCGTCCTCGTCGACGTTGTTGGCGGCGTCACACTCCTAGTCGACGATACAAATACCACCGGCGTTGAACTCGTCGACACAGAGCCCTGTATCAGTACTGGTGACTAGGAAATCACCGTCGACGAGCCTGTCGATGGGGTGAAAGATGAAGAAGACTGTACCTTAGGCTTTTTCGTCGACGGAATCGATGACGGTGACGTCAACGAGTGATTCTTTTTTGATGATTTCACATCAGAAGTCAATGATGATGGCTTTTTGAAGGTCTTTAAAGCCGCAGGAGGAGACGTTGGAGGAACAGAACTGGATTTCCTCTCAGAACTTACTCCTTTTGATAGTCCTTCCCTCTCTCTTACACCTTGGTGAGGAGATTCAACAGGACTAAGCCCTTCAGACCTATCAGAGGTCTTTTTCAAGGTCTTACCAGAAGGTGAAGAAGAAGCTCGACCCCTTTTTACAGACCTTCTGGAAGAGGTCGCAAAGATGTTTCGTCGCTGTCACTGAACACTGGCTCCTTTCTTGATTTCAGCTTCTGGAGCCAGGTCAAAAGATGCCCTTCACGATCACGCAAAGTCTTGGTAGAAAAAGTGCGGCATATCTTACAGTGTGCAGCCTTATGGTCTGGGTACAGACAGTAAATACAGTCCTTGTGCTTGTCTTCAATATATAACCTCTTCTTAGCACAGGTTGCACATGCTTTAAAGAGGGCCTTCTTCTCTTTATCCGACATCCTGAAGAATTTGAAGAAAAAATGCTGAAAACTTTGTTAGAATCCAAGTTCTAGGACAAAAACTGAGCAGAGCTCAGTGGAGACTCCCTTGCACAACGTGCGGTAGAAAATCTGAGGTTCTGAGCTTCTCTCAGGAGGGTTCTAGGTGGTGAGGCTAATCTGGTTGATCTGTTTTTTTTTGGTCTCTTTAACAAAAAGAGGTGGATAGGTTGCAAAACAAGAATGGGCCTAGGCCCAGGTTCTGTTTTGGTAATGGTTTCTATTGCTATTTTATGTATACCGGGTACTCCCATTCAGACGACGGGGAATGATAGAAGCATGGGAATCTATGCAAGTTCCAATACTGGAGTAAGAAAGGGTTTCTGTTGTTCCACTGCAGAGAGCAATGAGTGTGCCCCCAGATTAATACTATATCTTCCGAGTGACCCTCCTTTTGTGAAATCAACTATGCTGCAAGGCGATCTTGCAATGGGCGGATATGCAACCTGTCGTGAGGGACTATGGCAATGCAAGGCAGGAGGCACATGACTGTCCTGACTGTTACCCGGCGATCTGGCTGAATAGGAGGGAACAAGGCCTGGAATGCCCAGGTCCCTGCTGGACTGGGGAAGCTATCCCTACTACTGAGTTGAGGACCACCCCTAAAAAGTGTTGGATTTGTTGGGGCTGGAAGTGGGATTTTGTGGCACTGATGGTGAACCCTAGCGCGTGAACCAAGTCTATTGTGGCCTGGATGTGAGCCAAGTGCTGGTGCTAGGTTGCGCTATTGATCAGTCAGTTGTCCAGATATGGCAAGTTGTCGACTTTTGTGCACCAAAAGTGTGCGGCCATGACTGCAGGATTGTTGGTGAACAACCGGGGGGCAGTGGCAACCCCAAAGGGATGCACTTTAAACTGATAATAGTGACCGCTTACCATGTACTGGAGTATCCTGTGGTGAGCAAACCGGGATGTGAAAGCAGGCGCCTTTCAGGTGTACAGTGGTCATGAATTACATTTCTGGAGCAGTTGTATGACATCCTGGAGTATGACCATGTGTGATGGGTGGGCAGGTTACAGGTCCCCTGAGGTTCAGACATCCTAATCATCCCAGGGTTCATCTCGTGGATGGGACTCAAAGGGCTGGTTGTGAAGAGAGCCTGGACTATGTTGCCCAAAACCAGAATGTGGTGGTCTCTATATTGAGTGAGGCAGAGGGTGGATAAGTGGGCGACGCGGGAGTTGTAAGTTCTAGTAAAGGGGAGGAGGAGACTGTAGTGGAGGTGGATTTGTCGCCTTGCTGTGTCTCTTCAGAGTCTTCGGCGCTTGCTGAGGTGGGATATCTAAGACTTCCTCGAAGATGAGCTTGCACTTCGGAGGAATAAAGTCTCTAGGCTTCGGCGAGAGCCGAGCGATAAGTACGAGTTACTTACCTTCGGTAACGATGTATCTGGTAAAGACGATTCTAGCCACAGATTCCTTCACGTAGAATTATCCCCAGGCGTGAGACTGGATCCGTAAACTTTTTTGCCACAGCATCCCTGCGCGCCGGGGGCGGGGCGACATCACACGACTCCGCCCAGGCGTCGTCCGCGTACGTGACGTCAGCGAGGTCACATAAGACCCGCCCCGGCACGCCCACTGCAGTTTTCTTCGGAGAACTTTTCCACACCACAACGCGGAACAATCAGATAAAAAACTGTGGGAGCATGGGAATAGTGTGCGAAGAGCAGAAAATTGGAAAGAAACGGTGACCAACACCACCACCAGGGTAGTGCCAACACCGCAGACCCCAAGGGCAGGGAATGAAGAAAGAAAAAGAACAAGCAGAAACCTGCGCAGCCACCCTGCCCGCACATAGACAACCTCCCATCCCTGTGCCCCGAAGGGAAGAACAGGCATAAAAGTCACAGAACACATAGGAAGCCCACACCCCTCATCCTGACCAAGGAAGGGGACCAGTCCCAAGACAGACAGGGACAAAAAAAACAAAGAATCCACCCCAACCTAGAGGGCAACCACTCACAAGGACAAGTGCAAGACATGGCCAGAAGACCCTCAAACCAGAGGACAGCAATGGGAGGAGGGGAGGGAGGACAAGGATAAAAGCAATCCCCCCCCCAAACATGGAGTAGCCAGAGCAGCAGAGCACCAGCACACTGAAACCCCATCCTCCAAGAACCAAGGGAGGAATGAACTGCCCCCAGATGGTGCCACCTGTCAAGAACAAGGAAGGCACTCACAGGAGACACAGCCCCCCACCGGGAGGCGAGTACCGAAGACCAACCCAAGGATCCTCACAGAACAGGGGAGGAAGAGTGGGCCGTGAAGGAATCCGCGGCTAGAATCGTCTCTACCAGATACATTGTTACCGAAGGTAAGTAACTCGTACATCTGATAGAGACTACTAGCCGTAGATTCCTTCACGTAGAATAAATACCCTAGCAATACCCCCTGGGAAGGAGGGTTTGCGAAAGGACCCTACCAGCCAAAGCAGAACAGAGGGGCCTCACAGGGGACCAAATCTGTGGACCAGGTAGAACCTTGCCCCTGCCATGCCAAGGGAACCCCCACAAGCAGAACCCGACTGACTCCAAGGGGACGTAGGAGGGAAGGAAGGCTGAAGAGGCTCGTACACTCACAGCAGAGGAACCAAGGGCAAGGACGGAGAGGCCGAAGCACCCCACTCCCAAGGCAACATAGCTTCCGCTGAATGCCAAGACAGGAAGACGGAAGAAGAAGCCGCCGCCTAGAGGGCCCAAGGAAACCAAGGAGAAGAAGGCGAGCCCATTCCAGATGGAGAGCAGCCTGCCAGCCAGAACAATGCCGGCAGTGAAGGCCAGAAGCAAGAAGAAGAGCCCGAGGAAGACCAAGTAGGCAACGCCTGGCAAGGGAGAACACAGGGACATTCCAGATCGCAGAACGGAAGCAGGGAGAGGAGGAGAGGCCCGGGCCACCACCACGAGTGGCCACGCACACGACCTTAGGAAGCAAAAGCAACCTACGCAAACACCATGGAGAACAGGTACCCGAAGGCGACCAGAACCCTCCAGCAGAGCTCAAGCCATATGACAGCTACCATAACCCCACATAGGGCATGTGAAGTCCCAATATATGGGAACCCTCTTTGGAAGAACTTCTGCAGCAGAGGAAGAAACAAAAGAACCATGGGGAAAAAAAGGCACCCCCGCTACAGGCTTGACAGCATCCCAAGCAAAGCAGAAGGCCCAATCTCAGGGCCAAGTCTACGCAACAACTCCTGCAGAACTCACACAAACAACAAAGGGGCCATCCAGCAGCCTACAATGCCAAAGTCCCAAGGAAGGACGTAAACGGCTAGAAAAACATACTCCACAACCATATCCACCGGTCTAAGAAGGTCCAAAAGCAACCCTAACGCAGGAGTCACTGAGGAGGGGACGGAGGAGGAGGATGGAGCCCTGCCAAGAGCCTCTGAATGGCGGAGTCGGCATGGCATGAAACAACAAACTGCCATCAAATGGGAGATCAATGAGCCTCCCCAATATTTTCGGGGACGACGCCGTCCCGAAGCCAGGCACGTCGACGGAGGGCGACCGAGGAAGCCATGGCCCAGCCCAGCGCCTCAGAGACGTCCAGAGCGGAGCAGAGAATAAACGCTGCTAGCTCCCGGCCATCCAATGCATGGTGCCGCAAATCCATCTGAGCAGACTCCTGGGACGCTGCAGACCCCACAGACTCAGCAGAGTCCCACAAACAGGAGGAGGCCCTAGCCATCACACACAAGGTGTTAAGAGCCCGCAGGGCCGCGCTGGTTGAGGTGAAAATGTTGCATCCCCAAATGTCCAGGCAGCGGGTCTCTCTGGAAGGCGGAGCCAACAGGGGCGTTAGGTAGGGAAAAGCAGTCCGCAGAAGGGGACTGGCGGCTGAGGGGTGAATGGACAGGCGCGGTGTTAGCAGTTGCCAATGCAGAAGCGGAGGCACCGGGTCCCTGGAGGCAGGACGCCTCCAAGCCCCTGTCAAGGCAGAAAGGAACGAACCTTCAAAAGGGAAGTAGGATTTCCCTCCAACCAGAGCCCTGGTGGAGGACCTCCAACAGATGGTCTGCCGGAAAGTGAGTCACCGGGTCACCCATGCGTAGGATACCCACAGCCGTGGACACCGCGTGAGCGGAAGCCGCACCCGTATTCATAGGGCCCCGCGGTGAAGAAAGCAGCTCCTCTGTGGGCGACGGCTGCAAACTAAGGCGGCTGTCCCAGAGGCCAAGTGGGGCGGGCATGGGCCAGACCTGGAAGTCAGGAGGAGCCGAAGAATGAGGGACCTGCCACTCTTCCGACGAACACCCCTGCCTCAGGAAGGGTGGGGAGCCACCCTTCGACGCCGGTGAAAAGGACACCACACGGCGACCAGTCTCCGGGGAGGATGACACCAATATGCAGCCTGCCTCCGGAGAAGGAGGAGCGTCCAAAGACGAATCCGCGGTACGACCCCTGCGCGGATCCGTAGAGTCCGCTGCTCGAGGCAGGACACCGGCGGCATCCGGCGTCGCCGGGCAAGGGACCTCCAAGTCACCCCGCACCGGAGACCGGTGCGGCGACCAGAGTAGAGCTGGAGCCGCACCGGCCCCAGAGAGGCACCGGCCCGACCCCCGCCGAGGCAACCATCTGCGTGGAGTAACAGGATGGGCCCGGAGAGGGGCCCGAAGCCTTCCGCTGCCCGCGGCCCAGAAGGAGCCGAAGGTTGCCCGGCAACCCCTGTGGCGGTGCCCGGGACGTAACAACCTCCGACTCGCCCCCCAACGATGCAGCCGCCTGTGAGGAGGTATGAGAGGGGCCCGTAGAGGGACGAGGGGTCTGCCCTCGACCTGGAGCGGGACGAGGAGGGGCCACCAACCCCTGTGGCTCTGCATGGTCTAGCTGCTGCCGGCTCCTTAGCGGCGTCACCTCTGCCTTAGACAGGATCACCCTGCCAAGGGACCGAGAGGGGCTCGGGGATGTGACCCGAGACCCGGCGACCTCCCGCGACACCACAGGGACCCCCGCAGGGGTGTGCGGCGAGGCAGAGAGACGCCGTGGCCTGAAGGAGGTGCCCCAGAGGAGCCGCACACCAACAGTACCACATCCTCCAAGCCTGGATCCGACCCAGTCGGGGCCGGAGCCACCGGTGGCACCGCAGAGGGCCCTGCGCAATGCGAGGGATCCGCCGACGCCCCAGGAGGGGAAGAAGGAGAAGACGCCAGCGAGGCCTGCAAAGCCGCCGCGTAAGTCTCCATCTGGACTCTCGATGCCCCAACACCGGGAAATGGTGGATAGGACGACACGCGGGCCGCATCAACCGTGGACAGTCCACGCTCCCAGGGACGAACTGCGACACTTACCCACCGGGAAGCGACGCTCACGTAACATCGGCGAAAGACGAGGACGACGTCCACGGCTGGACCTGAAGCCGTCCGCCGAAGCAGACCGAGGGGAGGACGTCAACCTGGAGAGACGCGCCAAGAGAAGTTTCATTCAGCGCTCCCGCCGCGACTTCGGCTTCAACTTTTGGCACGCCGCACAATCTGAGGTGCCGTGATCTTCCACCAAACACCACATGCAAATGAGGTGAGGGTCCGTCGCAGACATAAGACGCCCACAAAACGTGCAAGTTTTAAAGCCCGACGGCATTCGCACACTGTTCCAACCAAAAAAGAATGGAAGAAAGGGAGCCTTAAACAGGCCCGCAGTAAGGAACGGATCCGCGTTGCACGCGGAAAAGGAAAAACTGACATGAGCACGCCGGGGCGGGTCTTATGTGACCTCGCTGACGTCACGTACGCGGACGACGCCTGGGCGGAGTTGCGTGAGGTCGTCCCGCCCCCGGCGCGCAGGGATGCTGTGGCAAAAAGTTTCCAGATCCAGTCTCACGCCTGGGGATAATTCTACGTGAAGGAATCTGCGGCTAGTAGTCTCTATCAGATTTTGACATTGTTGTGTGTCAATATGGATTTGGTTTTGTCGAGTGTCTAGTTCTTGCAGCCACAAGGAAGATGGGCTGTTCCTGGTCTTTGGAGCCAACAAAAGTAGGGATCCAATGCGCGGAGTGTTTGAACTCTGAGGGTATCTTGTGCGCTGTTGGCACCGAAAGCTTTGAAGCTGGATCGGTTTTCGACACCAGTGTCGAAGGCTTCGGGTCCACTGATGTTTGACGTCGGCACGACTGCAGTATTGGCTTCAGCACTAGTGGTTGGCTCGGTGCCAGGTACGGAGAGTGCTGTTGGTGCCAACCGTGGCCTTTAGGCAGTGGTGGACCGGAAGCCTGATGTCTGGCTTCAAGGATCGATCCCTGACCCCCTCAACGTTGGTGTTAGACCTCTGCTCGTGCCCAGTGGTGGATGAGAAAGGCTGGTTATACTCAAAGCAGCCATCTTCGTCATCAGACTCCGCATCGGAGATGGAGTCCTCACTGAAGTAGACTTGAGCCTCCTCAGCAGATGTTCCTGGCTGGGGGTTGCCTTCAACGTCCTGTTCACCGAAGAGATCTGAAGTGCCGTCGCTTTGTCTGGGCCCCATGGATGCGGACACAAGTCTTCAATATCAACGATAATGGATGGTTTTCTTGCTTTGAAAGACGAGGCAAGCTTCGCAGAAGGTGTTACTGTAGTTCGGAGACAGACACAGATTACATACCTTGGGTAGTTCCTTCCATGGATACTTGCACAACACTTTGGGCAGTTTTGAAATGGAGTTCTTTCCATCACTCACAGGACATTCTTGTGGTTGAAACTGCCTGGAAACTACCCCGAGATGATGCCCCAATGCAAGATGGCAGGTGTATGCACAGCATTTGTATCTACAGCTATTCATGCCAGGAAGAAAATATTTCCCAACACAGATGTATGGTGGACTGATGTCACTAGCAGGCTACACCCCACACATTTAAAGCTATTTACAGGGCATGGTAAATTGCAACCTGCTTAATAAATATTCATTAGGCAGGTTGTTTTGTGACCCCATGTGAAAGCACAATTTGCAAAGAGATCTATTAGCGTTTAGGCCGCACCACCGCGTTGTAGTTTCAAACTCATTTGCAACTTTGTTCAGCAAATCGCAGATCCTGGTTTACAGATGGGTTTTTGTACTTTGGGCACTCAGTTGCTACAAAGAGTTCTATTTAGAGCTACGCATAATGAATTAAGACTTGCTAAAATGGAAACTCTTAGGTATTTTAAATTACTCTACACTTTTTTTGGGAGGTTAAAAGGATATGAGTATAGTAACTTTCCATGTAATGACATGGATAGGCTTTGCAAAATCCTGCTACAGTGTTAGTGGTCCAAAAGCAATTTTTATTTTAAAGATGGTTTTGATTTTCTCTCCATTTTACATCTGTAGCTTCATAGTTCTTACTGCCACACTCCTACTTACATTTGTTTAGGGATCTTTATGAGACATTTTGCGTTAAAGAAGTAGTTAATTAACATAGACCTCATACATTTTCTTTAATGGCAACATGCTAACACAGAGTATGCTTTTGCAGTCCCAGTAGCTTTAGTGACAAGGCAAAAAGATGTCCGTATATGCTGGAAGAGTTGTCACGGAACACAAAAACCATTCTTCCTTCCCTCTGTCCTGTCTTTCAATTCACAATGCTCTGTCCATCACAAAACTCTGTCTCTACATATATATTTAAGAATTCTTCCACTTTCCTCTTGTTTTCTCTTTCTAAACTCACTGCCTGTCGCTTCTTAAGGGATAAGAAAGTATCAAGCATATATTCAAAAACAGGCAGAACTTACATGTTAAGAAGTAAAAAAATTCCAACCAACCTGTTTTATATACTCGATGAGACTTGTGATGCAACCGATTTCAAATCGAATGTTCCTCAGGGGCTCAAGCCACTTGCCAAGCTCTAGAAGAAACATTTTAACATTCCTTAATGAAAAACAACTGGCAGGAGTCAATAAATGCAATTTATCCAAAAACCATTTATCATCAAAAATATGTTGGTGTGTTCACGTCAAGAAAGGCATTCCAGGAAAGCTTCTCAAACATATTCAACCATAAAGAAATATTTACAAAGAATAATCCTATTCTATTGAAAGTGCAAAGAATTTAAGAATTTACATGTCAGATTTTCAGTCAATCAGTAAATCAATAGTACTGCTTAAATAAGTGAGACAAAAATAAGGGGCTACAGGCTACATTCATTTATGGCTGAATTTGTAGTGTAAATCTGATTTAGCTTAACTGTATGGCTTGCAATTTCTGTTAAAAAGCAAGTAGAATAAAGCCATGTCAATCTTACAGCGGCTAGAAAGCTTGTTTGTCCTCTCACTGACAAGTGAGAGCAGAAATGTAAATTTATGGGTAGGGAGAGAGGCACAGTACATAATGCAAAAGTTTATAAAGCATTGCAGATTTAGTGCTATATTTAGAAAGTACAAGGGGTTGGTAATGCTCACTGGATGAGCTAGTGGTGTGAAAATGTGCTAATTGCTAACTAGAACGTGATTCTTCAGGGACATTTGCAATGTTTGGAGACAG